>NC_142930.1:162030322-162265322 GCF_046866305.1 Octopus bimaculoides | reverse complement strand
TGACAGATTGCTATTAATCTCGCAAGTCTGGTGGATGTTTGTACACCAGTCTCGTATCAAACGATTTGGGTCATTTAACAATTTTCTTTACTGGATTATGTGCATATATCACTATCAGTGTTAAGTGTGTATTTAAAACTGAAAGCAACGCAGAAGCGGGTACTTACCTGGATATTTCATATATGAAAACACTCAAAACTCAGATGATGAAATGATGACTCGCATGTATATATATATATATATATATATATATATATATATATATATATATATATATATATATATATATATATATGTGTGTGTGTATATATATATATATATATATATATATATATATATATATATATATATATATATATATAGTTAAAAAAAAACAATAACAAAAAAACCAAAAAACAACAAAGTGAGGACGTGATATGGATAGTATTATTGGACGCTCAGGAAAGGAAAGAGAGAGTGTATGACGTTTCGGGCGTAGCCCTTCGTCGGAAAGATGGAAAGTTCGGAGAATGGAAGAACGGAGAAAGAGGAAAATGGTACCGATGCCCACGAGGTTACATTATGAAAAGACCGGAAGAGGAGGTGGTGGGGGAAAAGTTCTTTCTAAGATAGGAGAGTGAAAAAGGGAGATGAATATCTGTGCGTGTGCGAAAGTCTGCGAGTGTGTGTGTGATAACAGAACGTGTGTGTGCGTATGTATGTGTGTGTGTGTGTGTGTGTGTGCATGGTTTGGTGGTTTATCTGTTAGTGTGTTTGTGTGTGTGTGTGTGTGTATGACGTAGTGGAAGAAATTAGTAGCAGGACTGGTTAGTGGACGCTATGTATGTATGCATGTATGTATGCATGTATGTATGTATCTATCTATCTATCTATCTATCTATCTATCTATCTATGTACGTATAATTTTAAATTTGGGTATCCACCTTGTAGCATGCCGCTTAAAGCCCGTTCTCTGTAGTCGGTTACCTGATATCATCATCAGAATGGATATAAACGCCACTGGATTTACTTCAGGAATTACTTCGTGTCCGTGGGGTTTTATAAGATATGAGATAAAGAGAAAGAAAATGGGAAAAGGAAAAAGAAAGTACGTTAAAGGTACGCGTCTCAGCCACTTGTAAATTAATTTCACAAGTAGACTATTCCGTTGATCGGATCAGCTGGAACACTCGTCGTCGTAACCGAAAAAATGGTACTTTATACATACATACATACATACATACATACATACATACATACATACATACATACATACATGCATGCATACATACATACAAACATACATACATGCATACATACAAGCAAAAATACCCTATTGTTGATGTTGAAATTCCAATGAAGGAACCTTGGATCTAGGTTAGAAACCGGTTCTTTCTCTATTGACAAGAAATCTTGAAATAAACTGAATAATGACATACATACATATGTATGTACCATTATAAAGGTCAGCTGTCCTGCAGATATAAATATCTCTTTGAAAATCAAAGAAAAAAAGGACATCTATGGTCAACTACTTCGAAACCTCCAGCTTCTATATCCAAACTATGAATTCATATTCATACCAATAATAATTGGAACACTAAGTTTTATTAGTAAATGTTTAAAGGAGAATCTGGATAAACTGGGATTTTCAGAAAGAGAAATCGACCGGCTGATTCGTGCATTACAAGTGCAATCTGTGAGTGCAACAGTAAAAATATGCAAGACTTTTCTCAAGTTCCAAATGTGAATTTGTCTGTGTGAACTACATCCCAAAGATGGAGCCTTCTATCTTTGATGGAAACCGGCTCCCTCCTCAATGGAAGATTTATGATAATTAAAAAAATAGAAGAGACGTACATATAATGGGATTCCTCATAGTTTCTGTCTACCAAATCCAATCACAAAGCTTTAGTCGATCCGGAGCTATAGAAGAAGACGCATGCCCAAGGTGCCGCGCAGTGAAGCTGAGCCCGAAACTTCATGATTGTACAAAGATCGTCTTAATCACTCAGCCATGTCTGCGCCTCAAGTTGTTGGTTTTTTTTCTTGCGGGAGAGGGCAGGTCTCCTGCTGCAGATGCTTCTGCTGTTGTATATTAATCCCCTTTATTAGAGTTACTGACGGGAGATTAAGTATTGCAGTTTCGATCGCTGAGTTGACGTAGGATCATTGCTGTTATTGTCGATGTCTTTATCTGTTGTGTAACCGCCAAGTTAGCCCTGGTCGACCAAATCTATCATCGAAAGCAGCATTGCAGTGATGACCTTCCATTCTCTCTTCTTTCTAGATTACGTTATCCAATACAGGCACGTCAAACATGCAGCCCTTCTCAAACACAAGTACGACCCGCGAAAGGGGTAGCCAGGGGTTTAAAAATGGGGAAGCCCCAAAATATTTTTAATAATAAAAATAATTAATAGTAATTTAATTAATGAAAATAGGATTATTAATGAGCAAATAAGAGGTTTTAACAGATTTCTACTTAATACTAATTGATATGAAGGAAATCTTTGTTGCGAACATGTGTTTAAAAATATGCAGGTCCCCATGGCAACATGTATATGAGCAATGCGGCCCATTGAGACTCTGCACTTCGTGATTCCTAATGTTTTCTTCTTCTGCTATTGTTATCGTGCATTTAATCACATCTGGCCTTATACAGATGACACCAACCAAGCTTCCTCATTATCGTTGACAGGCGTTGCTCGTAGCTAAGTGAGACATATGTTTACATGTATGAACAGAGAACTACTGGAAAGACATGCTGAGAAGAATATACAGCAGCCATGTTCTTCCCATCCATATGGTTCATGGTTTGGTCCCACTGCGTGGAACTTATAGCAAGTGTCTTCTATTGTAGTCCCTGGACGACCAAAGACTTGCGAGTGGATTTGGTAGGCGAAAACTCAAAAGACCCCGTCGTGTATATATATATATATATATATATATATATATATATAATACAAAGAATATATATACATGTATACACACATATATGTACATACTTACATCTACATGTGTATATATATGCATATCAGGGTACAGGACGTTAGAACAATAAACTACAGACAACGGAACGAACACATAGGAAAACGGAAAGCCACTTGGAATATCCCTTCATCAGCTGTCTCTATTCTATCTAGACGTTTCGAAGATAAGACAGAACGTACTCTAGAATAGTCTCTTCCTGAGTAGTGGATCAACCCACTACACAGAGGATTCCAAGGTGGCAAACACAAACCAAGACAGGAAAAATTGGACAGTGAAAACAACATTCAAATATATATATATAGGCACAGGAGTGGCTGTGTGGTAAGAAGTTTGCTTCCCAACCACATGGTTCCGGGTTCAGTCCAACTGCGTGGCATCTTGGACAAGTGTCTTCTACTATAGCCTCGGGACGATCAAAGCCTTGTGAGTCGATTTGGTAGACAGAAACTGAAAGAAGCTCGTCGCATGTATATATATGTATATGTATATGTGTGTGTATGCATTTGTGTGTCTGTGTTTATCCTACCACCATCGCTTGACAACCGATATTGGTGTGTTTACGTCCTCATAACTTAGCAGTTCGATGAAGAGACCGATAGAAGAAGTACTAGGCTTACAACGAATAAGTCCTGGGGTCGATTTGTTCGGCTAAAGGCGGTACTCCAGCATGGCCGCAGTGAAACGACTGAAACAAGTAAAAGAATGAAAGAACAAAAGAATGTATGTGTGTGTGTGTGTGTGTGTGTGTGTGTATGTGTGTGTGTGTGTGTGTGAAGTTAATTAATTAACTTCAGTGATATATCTATTTAAATATACTAATTTTACACGCCTATTTGTATACAATAATGTAGATCATAGTAATTTTCTCGGTCCTAATTCGGCCAGCACAGGAACGTCTATGCTTCGCTGAAGAGGTGTGATAAGATCAAAACATGTACAGAGTTCTCTCCTCTGCTTGACAAACTGAAAGAAATAATACTAAGTACCTAACCAATGTTAACTTTTAACCATCACATAACTATTCCTCATTAAATTTTCTGTGCTTGATACGTTATAGTTCACATTTATTTCACTTTTGTTTCGACGTATTTCATTCATAACACACTAACCATATATAACTCGTACAAAACAGTTAGAGGTTTGGATCACAACAAATGCCTCGAGAAAATGCTACATTGTACTACACATAGTTTTATAAGTGAAATTACATTGTATTAATCCTTTTCGACTTCAACTAAGTGTCGATAAGTATTAACAGTGAATTGAAAATTTATTAAAATTGGGCAGAGCCATTGAATATTACGATACCTTGTAAATGCAGTAATTCCTCGACTACCGCAGGTGCTACGTTCCATACCAACCCACGATAGGTGAAAATCCGCGAAGTAGAAGCAGTACTGTTTTTTTTATTATTTATGCGCTCTTTTAAAGCCTAGCTAGGCTCATGGGCCCGGTTTCCCGGTTTCTGTGGCGTATGTGTCCCCCCCCCCCCCCGCAGCTGGACGGGACGCCAGACCAATCCAGCTTTACTCAAGAAACAGGAAGAAAGAGTGAGAGAAAGTTGGGGCGAAAGAGTACAACAGGGGTCGTCACCAACCCCTGCCGGAGCCTCGTGGAGCTTTAGGTGTTTTCGCCCAATAAACACACACAACGCCCGGTCTGGGAATCGAAACCGAGATCTTCTGACCACGAGTCCGCTTCCCTAACCACTGGGTCATTGCGCCTCCACAGAAGCAGTACTGTACTGTATATTTTTGTTGTTGTTATTTTTATAATTTGCATATATTTATTTCATTATAAATGCAAGACAACACCGTGGAGGAATCGACGTAAGCTTAACTAATAAACCGCGATAGGTGAACCGCGATAGGTGAACCGCGATAGGTGAACCACGATATGGCGAAGGATTACTGTGCAAGGAAGATAACTACATATTTTTTCGCAAATATTGAATTTTCTTTTTTTTCTCCTTTTCCATCCTTTTGTTCACTTTCTTATTCTCTCTTCAGTTTCTCCCTAAATATGTCGCTCCCCTTTTCCCCGCTGTTCTCTCTCTATTTCTTTCTCTTTCTGTCTCTGTCAGTCAGTCTGTCTGTCTGTCTGTCTGTCTGTCTGTCTCTGTCTCTCTCTGCCTCACCTATTAAACTGTCAGCCTGTTACTGTTTCAATAGACACAGCTTGCAAAGTAGATAAAATATTTAATTAAACACCCAAACATCAGATATTACAATAGACTTCTTTGATTTTACTTAATATCAAGCTATCGAAAAAAAAAAGAAAAGAAAAGAAAAATGTCTCCGGCTGACATAAACAGAATTTTTGTTACTTCCTCTCTTTTTGTCTCTCTTTCGGTCTTTCTTCCTTTCTTCCTTCTTTTCTTTCTTTCTTCCTGCACCTTGCTAGATATACAACAGGAGACCTGCCACATGCAAGCGTATATCCACACGTGTACACACATGCATCAACAGCTTATCAAACTTGCAGCACACATACAAGTACCTACCTGTCTATGAACGTAACACAAATACACTTCTTTTATGTTATACATCTTGTAAACAAGGGTTACAGCTATTATTTACATTATTTACACTATTTACTCCTTAAGATTTGAAGAGGCGTGTTGTCACTAAAACTAAAAACAACGTAATTGTCAACTGATGTAGCGTGTAATAGCTTTAATAATAATGATAATAATGGTTTCGAATTTTGATACAAGGCCAGAAATTTTAGGGGGAAGCTGTTAGTCGAATGCATTGACCCCCCAGTGCTCAACTGTGCTTATTTTATAGATCGCGAAAGGATGAAAGGCAGAGGCGACAACGGCGGCGTTTGAACTCAGGACGTAAAGCCGGAAGAAATTCCACAAAGCATTTTGTCCGGTGTGTTAACTATTCCACCAGTAATAATAATAGTAATCCTTTCTACTGAAGGGACACGGCCTGAAATTTGGGGGTAGGGGACTAGTCGATTACATCGACCCCAATACTCAACTGGTACTTAATTTATCGACCCCGAAAGGATGAAAGTTGACCTCGGCAGAATTTGAACTCAGAACGTAGCGACGGGCGAAATACCGCTAAGCACTTCGTCCAACGTTCTAATGATTTTGTCAGCTCACCGTCTTGGCAATATGATAATAATAATAATAATAATAATAATAATAATAATAATAATAATAATAATAATAATAATACAGCTGGAAAACTATTATAAAATAACCACCATAGGACTGCAAAAATACCTACTCCAGAAGCAAGGAAAACTAATACAAATAGCCACAAAACACGAGCAAAACAAAAAAACTGTTTTCAGTATTTAAGGAAGCTGACAAACACAAACAAGAAATCATACTACCTAACAAATACGAAGAAGAAGAAGAAGAAGAAGAAGAAGAAGAAGAAGAAGAAGAAGAAGAAGAAGAAGAAGAAGAAGAAGAAGAAGAAGAAGAAGAAGAAGAAGAAGAAGAAGAAGATTGTTTTGACATAGGTACAAGCCCACACACTTCGGAAAGAGGTGGAATCGATTTAACCGACTCCAATACTTGAATAATAAATTATTTCTTTACTTTTCAAATTGATCTCTGAAAGATGATTAGTTAACTTGACCTCGACAGGAATATGAACTTACAGTGTAGGAGGAAACGCACACAGTTGCATGCGCAGTGAGAGTTAGCAGTGACGTTCATGAGGCAGAGAGCCGAGTGACATCATTGTGCTTACTTCTCAAGTTGTAAAACTTATGTTTTTGTGATCACGTGTACGCTGTAGTCTGCGAGTTTTGTCATGGAAAGGAAGTTGAAATAAAGAACCAATGTGAAATTTTGCTACAACAAAAGCTATAAAACAAATGAAATCCAAACTAAAACTAGAACAGCAACGGACCATGATAAAACGATGGCAAGAAAAGCCCCTACATGGTAAATACTGGGCTAAACTAAATGCAAAAGAAATAGACTGAGAAAAATCCCAGCAATGGTTGAGAAGCTCAGGACTCAAAGCAGAGACTGAAGGATTTTTAATTGCTGCACAAGACCAAAGCCTCCCCACCAGAAATTACCAAAAACATATAATGAAAAGAAACAACAAGTAACTGTAGAATATGTGGAGATGGACAAGAAACAATAAATCATATTATCTCTGGCTGCCCAGTCCTGGCTAAGAAGGAATATATTCACAGACACGACAGAGCTGGGACCTATATACACTGGAATCTATGCCAACACTATGGAATAACAACAAGGTCACAGAAAACGAGAAAGCAACCATACTCTGGGATATGCCAATACACACAGATAGAGAAATTAAGGCAAATAGACCAGATATAGTTGTCAAAGATCATGAAGAAAAATAATGCTTTCTAATTGATGTATCAATACCAGCAGATGACAACGTTTCTCTAAAAGAAATGGAAAAACTTTCAAAATACAAAGACCTGGAAATAGAGGTAACTCGAATGTGGAATCTAAAAACAGAAACAATTCCTATCATAGTAGGTGCCTTAGGTATAATAAAAAAAATATTCAGACAAATACATAACAAAAACACCAGGACTTACAAATATATATATATAACATACAGAAAATTGCACTACTGGGCACTGCACACATCCTACGCAAAACACTTTCAATACAGTAACCATAAATGCACCACAGCAAACCACAGCACATACCCAAGGCGCACAGAGCTGCGCTCGGTAGTGAAGTGAAAGCACGTTATAAAAATAAAACTACTGAAAAATAATAATAATAATAATCAGGGACCTTTTGAGCGGAATGGGCTCAAATCCTCATTCATATTTTCACCTCCTTTGCCGTGATAAGTTTCTCTGTTGCTCGTGGTGCTGTGCACGATGTTCCTCATTCATTTTTTCTCGTCTTATTTGTTGTCTTCTCCTATCTTGCTGCAGGTGTTCCTTGTGTTGTTCACCCTTCATTGACGCTCGTCTCAGCTGCTGGCTTTGCTTGTCTCTCTCTCTAGGATATCCTGTCTCTGCTCTTCCCTTATCCTCTGCTTGTAGAGCCTCATTCTCGCGCGAGCAGCTTCCAGCTTTTGTTGCCGGTTCATGACGAAAGCAATTTATAAGCACAAAAGAAATACAAAATAATATATATAAAAAACACGAAGAAAAAAATTGATAAAATGGACTATTATGGGCAATTCGGATCTTCCATGTTTCACTCACAAAATCAGCCCCCACCCCCTTAATTTTGCTCAGATTGTTTTCAATTTTGGTGTATCGATGCAGTTCTGAATTTTGATTATTCTCAGGTAATTACCTTATCTCGTAAATTAAGAAGGTGATGTTATTTGAAATTAAAGTTTGAAAATTTGGGTAATTTTAGCCCATCAACAGACAGCAAGGCATTAACAACTTGTTACCATGACAACCCCAGTGCTCGACTGGTACTTAATTTATCGACCCAGGAAGCATGAAAGGCAAAGTCGAACTCTGCAGAATTTGAACTCAGAACGTAAGAACGGACGAAAATGTCCCTAACCATTTTGTCCGGCGTAATCAGAATGATAATAACGGTTACAAACTTTAGCACAAGGCCAGCAAGTCCATGGTAGGGAGTACGAGGTGGTATCAAAGAGTTCCCAGACTAATTGTATTGAATGAAAAATAACTTATTTACCTAAGTTTTTAACATCATCTCCTTCGAAATAGTCACCTTGCGCAGCAATACACCGGTCTCAGCGTTCCTGCCACTTTTGGAATCCGGTCTGGAAGTCGTTTTCCTTAAGCGATCCAAGGACCTTCTGAAATTTGCTTTGGATCTTGACAACGGTGTTAAAACAGTGACCTTTGAGCTGCATTTTCATTTTGAGAAAAAGATAGAAGTCCACATGTGCTAAATGTGGCGATTAGGACAGGTGCGGAAGAGTACCATGTTGTCATTGGTGAAAAACTCACGAGTGAGGAGAGCTCGATGAAAGGTGCACTGTCGTCTGGAAGAATTCAAACTTTATATTGCCTACATGGAGCCATACGACAAATAACTACATCAGCAACGTCGTTGAATGTCCTCCGACTATCCCCATGCACCAGCAGATGAATTTTCTTCACATTTCTGGAGGTGGCGCTTGTGGCAGGTCTTCCAGATCGCTTATTGTCTTCCGGGGACGTCCTCCCAGTTTTGAAGCGTCTGTGTCACTCGAAACATTACCTCGTCGCCGTAAGCTTGCCGAAGCATGCTCAATGCCTCCGTAGCAGACTTCCGAGGTTTAACGCAAAATTTCACATTGGTTCTTTATTTCAACTTCCTTTCCATGACAAAACTCGCAGACTACAGCGTACACGTGATCACAAAAACATAAGTTTTACAACTTGAGAAGTAAGCACAATGATGTCACTCGGCTCTCTGCCTCATGAACGTCACTGCTAACTCTCACTGCGCATGCAACTGTGTGCTGCCATCTGTTGGCGCGCTACAAAAATGATCCGGAAACTCTTAGGTACCACTTTGTAAGTCGATCACATCGACCCCAGTGCTTGACTGATAATTTATCGATCTCAAGAGGATGAAAGGTGAAGATGATCTCGGCGGAATTTGAACTCAGGACTTAAGGACGGATGAAAATGTGCCTAAACATTTTGTCCGGCATAATCACAATAATAATAATAATAATAATAACAATGTCTTTCATAGATACAAGGCCAGACGTTTTGGTGGGGAGGGAGTTAGTTCAGCTGTATCAACGCAAGTATTCGATTTGTTCTTTATGTTATCAACCTTAGGAAAATGAAAAGCAAAACCAACCCCAGCGGGATTTGAACTCAGAATAACGAAAGAAACATAAACAAATACGACAAGATTGTAACGTTTTCGCCAATCCCCGCCGTTATATCAATAATTTTGGTGAGCTAGAAAATGCAATCTATGATATTTATGTTCGAGATAGCTCTCGAGAAGATGTTGCTGCCACATGGCCTATCTTTTTAAAATATATTTTTAGATTCTTACAAATGTTCATACTTGTTTCTCAATGATTCACTGTTAGATTTTTGTAGCAATGCATCATATTTATACAAAGACAAGAATAAAAAAGCAGTATTTCTCCTTTATTTCTTAAAAATATTCTAATTTTGGGTGCAAGGTCAGCAGTTTTGAAGAAAGAATAAGGCGATTGTGTCGAATGCAGTGCTTTTCCACTACTTATTTTGTCGACTCTAAAAAGATGAAAGGCAAAATCTTCCTCCACGGAGTTTGAACTCTAAACCGCAAAAACTACCGCTAAACAGTTTGTCCGACGCACTAACGAATGTTCCAGCTAATCTCTTTCGTTTAACACAATAGTTCGTTTGCTTTTCTGCAATTCAAAAACTATAAAGCTGGAAATGAGAAAAGAAGATTCAGGGAGACATGGTTGCTATTTCTACCATACTAACCGACCACACAGAAGTTCTATCATTAACTCTTTAAGAATCGAATGCAATTGGGTGGTGTCGATCACCTTTGGGGTGATTGTGGTGGTGATGGTGGTGGTGATATTGAGATCAAGTAAACAACACCCTGTTGAAAGAAAATCAATTTAATACGTCAATAATCAGAACTATAAAAAACATTCATATAAAAACATTCATTTAAAAAGGCAGGTAGATATGTTAGGATGCATTGACACACATGCATATATATATATATATATATATATGCACACACACACACACACACACACACACATACATACATACGTATTTATTTATGTTATTTATGTGTGAATATATGTGCAGGCGCGTGAGTTTGTGTCTGCTTGCTTTTGTTTGTGTTTGTCATGTAACTTAGCGATGCGATAAATACAAATCAGTAAAGTGCTAGGATTAAAGGTGAGGTCAGTATGACCGAGCAGAGATCCTTGAGGGTGGTGCCCCAACAAGGCCGTAGTATAACGACTTAAACAAGGGAAAGAGAATATATATGGTTCAACAGGCAGTTAGGCAATAATGATGTTGGCATTTCGTCGCTTACGACGTCGAGCGTTCCAGTTGATCCGATCAACGGAACAGCCTGCTCGTGAAATTAACGTGCAAATGGCTGAGCACTCCACAGACACGTGTACCCCTAACGTAGTCTTTGGGGGATATTCAGCGTGACACAGTGTGACAAGGCTGACCCTTTGAATTACAGGCACAACAGAAACAGGAAGTAAGAGTGAGAGAAAGTTGTGGTGAAAGAGTACAGCAGGGTTCGCCACCATCCCCTGCTGGAGCCACGTGGAGCTTTAGGTGTTTTCGCTCAATAAACACTCACAACGCCCGGTCTGGGAATCGAAACCGCGATCCTATGACTGTGAGTCCGCTGCCCTAATCACTGGGCCATTGCGCCTCTACTAGGCAGTAGTAGTCAAAACGAATTCTTATCACCCGGTAATGATTCTGTTGTTGTTCTTAAAATAACCTTGGAATAACATCATGAAACGAATATTTACGGAAAACCTTGACCCTCACTTGCAAACACTTGTAACCTGAGAGCTTGTGCATCGCTTTCTTTGCTGCAGGTGCTTAATGTAGTCACGAGAAAACATAGACACACTCTTGGGTGTCTCACCCGTGAGCTGGCGGAATATCGAGAGTGTGATGGCTAACGGGAGAGTGGGCTGGAACCGATTTTCATCTGAGTGGAGTGACGTAATGTGAAATGAAATACCTTACTTGGGAACACAACGAACTGCTTCGTCCGGAAATCGAAATCACGACCCTATGGTCGATAACTTAACACCCCGAGATTAAATACTATACCACGCGTCTACATTTTCATATTTAGACAGATGGTTAGACATATTGTATATACACACATATATTATACATGTATATGCAGAAACACACGTATATATATATATCTCAAATGGTACCTCGCTGTTAAACCTCCGTTTCGCTTATTTCTATTAAAATACATTTTGGTAGTTGTAGTATGTGACTCGTCTGCACGAAGAACCTCGTGCAGACGAGAGGTACACTACAACTTGCAGCGTTTCTTCATCGATTAACAAATAATACTTATTGTGATCGTTGTAGGTTGAAGGCTAACACTTGAAATCAAATATATCAATGAATTTAGTAGTTGCGAGTATTGTTTGTTGTAATAAAAGGTCACTACAGCTAGATGTATCCGCCCCAAAGTTTGAACTTATACTTTTAAACAGACAGAATTCTATTATTCACTTTCACCTTACAACTCATTGATTAAGGATCAATGATTTTTAGCCTTTCGCTTTGTTTTATTTACAGGCAGCATTACAGTTACATTTCCCAGATACTGGCGCGTACCAGAAGCTTATGACGTTATTGTGCTGTTTTTCTCACAGACAGTGCCCAACTGACCCTACTACACTGTGTAGTCGACAAAATCCAAAACAAACTGCGGTTACGCGAAATAGAAAACGTAATATGGTGACAATTTATCCGTCACAGCCTGTGTATATATAAGTATATGTATATATGCGTGTGTGTATATATATTTGTGTGTGTGTGTGTATATATATATATATATATATATATATATATATATATATATATATATATATATATATATATATATGTATATATATATAAATATATATATGCATATATATATGTATATATATATATATATATACGTATGTATATATATATACATACATATATATATATATATGTGTGTGTGTGTGTGTGTGTGTATGTATGTATGTATAACAAAGGCAAACAAGTACGAATACAAGATGCGTTACAGGAATTTTGAGACTTGTTCAGGAGAGGCAGTTATAATTGTTCTAGATTATTGCAATTTAAGTATATCACTAATATGCATCAAATAATGCTGACCTGCAAAGTCTTTTTTTTCATCATTATTCCAGCTTGAAGGAGACGACTGTAACAGCACTTCGAACACACCTTTTCATTAAACACTGCTTGTCACAGCTAATTGGTTTGCAGAACGCATTTGGGACGTGAAGACAATTTGGAAGCTCGCTATGCAACAAAGTTTTGTGTTAAAATGAGCAAAAATGCTACAGAAGCTTTATGAAATCTCTACGCTACTTATGTATTAACTTGTGTGAGCTAAGCATCTGTTTTTCGCTTGTACAACGAGAGTTTTATGAAAAAAAGAACGTTAGAACATCAAAGCTGGTTGAGAAAATTCGCAATTTTCTGAACGAAGACCGTCGTATGTCCATAAAGACAGTATGCATATAATTTGGTGTTTATATGATTGCTGCACACAGTTATTCATGAAGATCTGAACATGCGCAAAATTTGTACAAAGTTTGTTTCCAGGGTGCTCAGTGCCGACCAGAAAGAAAGACGCGTTGGGGACAGCAGGGAGATGGTTGAGTTCATTACCTCCAATCCCAGGGTACTTAAGTCTCTGCGACGAAAGTTGGATCTGCTGCTATGATCCAGAGATCAAGTAACAGACTGTACTATGTAAGCATCCTGGCTCCCTTAGACTCAAGAAAACCAGATATTACAAGTCCACCAGGAAGCTTATGATGATCCCTTTTTTCGACAGCAAAGGCATTACCTACATCCTCTGTGTTACCTTTGGCAATACAATTAAAAAAGAGTGGAGATTTCGAGCGAGTTCAGGAAGAGATTTCGTCGCAAAAGACCAGAGCAGTTGCACTAGGACAATGCACTAGTCCGCAATTCCTTCTTGGTAACACTCCCTATAATCTAGAACTTGCTTCTTGTGACTTTTGGCTGCTCTCCAAGCTGAGGGAGAACCTCAAAAGCGTAAATAGCCGAAAGAAATGATACTGAAACATTTTGTCCGGCGCGGTAACAGTTCTGCCTGCTTGATGCCTCAAGACTTTGTAATAGTGAAAATAACATTTGTATCCGCCGTGAGGCCACTGTAATAGACAGAGCGGCTGGTAATGTTGTCGTACCAGTAGAAAAGACACAGGAAATACATGGCATTGTTGTCGGTTAGTAGTCATATTATACTGTTAAGTGAATGTTTCTTTATCAGTCTGGTGTCCTGAATATGTTTAAAATGACACTGCATCATCCCAGATATTGTAGTGCTACCCTAATACTGTGGAGTTCCCTTTTCCCTTAAAGAAGGAAAAGTCTAAGCTAAGAGCATTAGACCCCCTTGTAAGAAAGCTAGTGAATGTGTTCAGCAACAAAGACAATAACACAAACAAACAAATAAAAAAAAAACGGAGAACATGGTACACAATTACGAATACAACAGAAATAACAACAGGTGTCTATCGACTGAGAACAAATCAAATTGAGCTGGCGTGTATGAAGTGAAAGCCTAAAGGCAAGAATATAGGAGATGGACATAAGAGGTGTTGGCGGTCGGCAGTCAGGCCAAGAAAGAAAGATCATGGCTGGCAGGACACTGGTCACGTGGAAGTAGGAGAGATGGGTAGGGGGAAGCGGGATTGAAGGATTAGAAAAAAATCAGAGACTTAAGAGGTCACCCGACAGTAAATCAAAATTCAATAAATACTTAATATTCAATTTAATTTATTCATTCCAATTATGAATGTTTAATAAGTGAACGCTGTGAGTTAAAATCACCATTTTTGTTTTCAACATTTGTGTATTTATTAGCGAAATCTCATAAGATAATTTTTTTGTTTTAATCTTGGAATTGAATGGTTTTTGATCTACTGTCAGGTGACCTTTGGCCAACCCTGTACACACACACACACACACACACACACACACGTGCACACAGATACACACACATTTATATATGGTCATTAATGCGTACATGCATACATATATACATATGCATATATATGTGCGTGTGCCTGTGTGTGATTATATTGATATACATATATTTATAAAAGGCAAGATGTGCGTGTGTGTGCGTGTGTGTACGTGAATATACTTTATGCACGTCCACAAATTAGCACGCATGTCGCTCCAATTTTAGGAGAACATTGGTCACGACCATGGCTGTGTTTTTGTCAACATATTTTTCCCAAGGCAACCGCTGATAGCGGTAAAAATCGATCTTCAACCATAACTTTTACCAATTTTGAACGTCGGTGATAACATGAGTTAAGTCCCCTTCTTGCAATGGCGAAAAGTATTGTGTGTGTGTATGTGTGTGTGAGAGAGAGAGAAAAGGTGTCTGTTGATGTGTGTGTGTGAGGGAGAGAGAGAGAGAGAGAGTGTGATAGCGTAACGCCTCTCTCTCTCTCTCTCTCTCTCTCTCTCTCTCTCTCTGTCAAACACACTAAAAAAGAATGCGAGAAAAGGTAAATAAATAGAATTTACACTATCTCTCTCTCACACGCACACACAGCAACATACACTTCCCCCCTCTCTCTTTCCGACAACACACACCTCTCTCTCAAAAAAGATGTGAGGTGAAATAAATTTAAAAAATGTACGCTGTGTGTGTGTGTGTTTGTGTGTGTGTGCATGTATGTATATACACATATATGCACACACTATATGTACAGACAACTGTATGTATTGAATAATATAATAAAATGCAATATAATAAATTATTATTATACATACATGCATTCATACATACATACATACATACATACATACATATATTCTTTTGAACGCGACATGGCTGCTGTATGTTCTTCGCAGCATGTATTTCTAATAGTTCTGTGTTTATATATGTAAACATGTGTCTCACTTGGTTGCGGGTAACGCCTGTCAACGATAATGAGGAAGCATGGTTGGTGTCATCTGTATAAAACCGGATGTGGTTAAATGCACGATAACAATAGAAAAGACCACCTCTCTACTAATAATCAACATTTACCTCCGCAAACTGCTTCAATAACAACAAGAACAAGAAGAGAGGCAAAACAGAAGGTAATATCAAATTTGCGGCTGCGCCAACAGTTATCTTGCGTTGAATAACAAGAAAACTGCTCCGTGATGTAGTAATAAAGGATGGTATTCTGTTTGAGGGGGATCTAAAGAAGTTCATCCAATGGGGGAATACATCTAGGTACCTTAATATAGACACCTAATCAATGCTGGTTTAAGGCATAGTTACACTAAGCATTTGCCCCGAGCGGAGGGGGGACGCACTGGTCTAGGGGCCCAATTCTGCTGTCAATAAATAAACATTGTAAGACCCTGTGCATTGATTTACTCGAGAGCTTATAATGTTACTAAGACAACCCTGCGACCATGAACAACATTGCCATTCATCCCCCAAATACTGGCGTCAGTGGTGCTGAATAATTCCGACCCCCGTCAGAATTGCTGACCTTATGTTTAAATAAGAAGCAATTATGGCGATGGACTGAATGAATTTATTAAAGTGTCAGAGAAAATGACACTGTAATAAATTTATTCTGGCTTTTCATGTTTTGAAATCAGATACTGCCGAGCAGTGCCATCTCAATGCACGAACACACTAGACAGTTGTGCGAAGGCCTCACGGATCTAAGGGCTCAATTCTGACCTGTGTATAGTGTGGCTCGCTCTCAATAAGTAAATACTATAGGGTCTAGTTCATTGAATTGCCCGGGGTCCTTACGGGTCTAGGGACCAATTCTGATCTATGTATTCTGCAGTTTGATGTTAATAAATAATACCTCGTCTTAAAGATATGCAACGATATCGTTGGTGTTCTAGTTTTTGTTGTTTCTTAGCTCTCGGCCGACCCTGATCAAATAATCCCATGAACAAAAAGCGCTCCAACAACGAACTTCTTTTCTTTTTACTTTCTATTTTGAACTACATTTTCCAGTGTACCTTTAATCAATGGCTGTGTTGTTTTGAACGACACAAAAGGGTCTGTCAGCAATTCTTTCGCACACGTTGTTAATAATAAAGACGCACTGAATGCGTCTTTTTGACATATTTTAAAAGCAGTAGTGTGAAATTTGTCGAAAATTTGGATGGATACAATTTCTAGAAAGTAGAATGAGAGCGTAAGGTTTTTGCATTGGCATGTGGGTATGTTGTTAACCCTAAATCAATACTGAATATGCATGCTAAAGATCACAGGCATGCCAGTCACATATGACCATATCTTTCTTTTATAAAAGAAATAGCGTTTGAACAACTGCATTAACCAATCTGCCTGCCATTTTCCCGCGACATTAAAGGATAAGAGATTTCACGGATCTATTTTAAAACGGGGGGCCACATTTTTCATTAATGTTTTACGTAGTGTTTTTGGTACCGAAAGACTTTCAAACTTCGTATACTTATCTATTTTGTGTTATAGAACAGAAAAATATTTTTGTATTCGAATTTATTTCATGTAAAAAATTGTCTTATTTCGATAATTTCAACCAATCACTGACAAGTATTCAGTTGTTTACATTTACTCCTTTGGCTGATTAATCGATGTAAAGCGTATTTAATCTCCATACCTTCGTTTTATTTGCTTTTTTCATTTTAAATTTGCTTTAACCCTAACCTTAACCCTAACCCTAATCTTAAGGTTAGGGTTAGGGTTAGGGTTAGGGTTAATTGTTTCAGAATCGTTTGTTTATGTAGTCGGCACTTAATGTATATCGGCTGAATGGACGTCAGTGATTGGTTGAAATTACAGAAATACGACAACTTTCACATGGAATAATTTATGGATTTCTTTTTTTTTTAAGAAGACTAAGAGAAAAAGATGTTTTATATGACACATTCTACCAGTGTTCCAAGTTTCAAAGTGTTTCGTTAATGAAAAATGTGGCCCCCGTTTTAAAAAAGATCCGATTTCACTGCTATTTCTAACAGATTTCGGTAACATAACTGATCTGTTGTGTTCCCATGTTGTTGGTGGTGGGGTCATCATTTACAACTATAGAGGTGTCATATAAATGTGTTTGCTACTTTCTTTCTCACTCTCTCTCTGTCTCTTTCTGTCTGTCTCTCTCTCTCTCTCTCTCTCTCTCTCTCTCTCTCTCTCTCTCTCTCTCTCTCTCTCTCTCTCTCTCTCTCACACACATACACACTTTCCTTTTTTGTCAAGGTGATCAATGCCTCTTCATGGCAATAACATCGTTACATTTCCTGAAATGTGGCATAAAGCAAAACAAGAGTCAATCAATATTTCTTGTAGGGAATCAAACTCCAGCCGCGAAATTATCAGTTTGGGGTAATAAGTATACCACTACAGTTTCACGTGACTGATTTATAAATCGACCAATCAGTCTGAAGCTGTGGCGTGATACGACTTCTCAAATATTCTCAAAATTCGAGCGCTTTTTACCCACGTTGAACAGTTTGGTGCCTTACTCGCAACAGAATACTTCGAGTGCTCAAGCAAAGCACCACAGTTAACTTTCAGCTAAGACAAGTTACAACATACCACGGCTAACTTTCAACAAGCCACAGCACGGTTCTTTTCTCCAAGCATTAATATGCATTTTTCTTTTCCATATAGCTAATGTTTAAGCCAACACAGTAAATCATTTTTATAAATAAATATTGTTGAACGCTCGTAAGTTTACTTATTCGTAATACACGCAGCCAGCCAGAATTACGCTCCGATGATAAGCCGACACACACCACCAAACAAACCCATGACTATCTCTTTCAAAAAAATGTGTAACACAGTGTATTACAGCACACTGCGATATCATTGCAGGACCATCAGAAAGTCAAACAAAATACAGTGTAGTATTTAGCTACGGATTTTTACGTCTTGAGATCCTGAGTTCAAGTTCTGCTTAGGTTAACTATGTCCTCCGTTTTTTTTTCTTGTTTTTTTTTTTTTTTTTTTTTTTTTTAATTTTCAGAGTCGATAAAATAAAGCATCAATCAAATAATGGGTTCGATTTAATCGAGTGACTTGTGTCTACCAGGTTTTTTCAAGCAAGGGACAACGGTTGAAAGATCGTAAACGAATCTTTATGGTGCAGTTTTCTTCTTCTTCTTCTTCTTCTTCTTCTTCTTCTTCTTCTTCTTCTTCTTCTTCTTCTTCTTCTTCTTCTTCTTCTTCTTCTTCTCATTATTATTATTATTATTATTATTATTATTATTATTATTATTATTATTAAGGTTGGATGAGGGCGTAAATCGAGTATTTCTGAGGAGCAACAAGCCCTGCTATTATTAGTTATCAGCTTTGAAGGACATGATGACCGAACAAACATTCCTAAACCAATAATTTAATTCCAGAGTGTACGGTGTCTGTCATCGTGTTCGACGCACGAAGGGGGAGCAGGAGAAGAAGAAGAAGAAGAAGAAGAAGAAGAAGAAGAAGAAGAAGAAGAAGAAGAAGAAGCAGGGTGGTGGTGGTGGTGGTGGTGGTGGTGGAGGCGGTGGCGGTGGCAGTGGCGGTGGCGGCGGTAGTGGTGTTGGTGGTGGTGTTGGTGGTGGTGGTGGAGGCGGTGGCGGTGGCAGTGGCGGTGGCGGCGGTAGTGGTGTTGGTGGTGGTGTTGGTGGTGGTGTTGGTGGTGTTGGTGGTGGTGTTGGTGGTGGTGTTGGTGGTGGTGGTGGTGCTTGTGGTGGTGGTGCTTGTGGTGGTGGTGTAGTGGTTGTGGTGGTGGTGGTGGTGATGAATACGATGATGGTAATGATGATGCTGGTGGAGATGATGATCAGCAAAGAGTTAGTGTGATCTCCAGAGTCCTTCACGGTAATTCTTCTCTTGTATAGCCTTATGTATTGTAGCACTGGCTTTATGTACAGATGCATTAATTCCCCTGCTCGGTCTGAAGTCTTCTACTCAGTCATCTGCTCAATTTTGAAACCAAATAATCAGTTCCTTAACCCCTAGGCTGACCAAATATCTTTTTACACTCTGGCTTGGGCTATCTTCACCTGTTATATTTTTTCGTTTTTGCTTCCAATCACACGGTTCCTGGTTCAGTCCCACTACGTGATACCTTGGGCAAGTGTCTCCTACTATAACCTCGGGCCGACCAAAGCCTTGTGAGTGGATTTGGTAGGTGAAAACAGAAACTGAAAGAAATCCGTCGAGTACGTGTGTGTGTGTGTGTGTGTGTGTGTGTGTGTGTGTGCGCGCGTGTGTGTGTTTTTGTGTCTGTGTTTGTTCCCTACCACTGCTTTACGTTCTCGTAACCAGTTTACGTTCCCGTAACTTAGCAGTTCAGCAAAAGTAGTCGATAGAATAAGTTCCAGGCTTTAAAAAAAATACTGGGGTCGATTCATTCGAGTAAAATTCTTCGAGGCAGTGCCCCAGCATGGCGGCAAATGGCTGAAAGAAGTAAAGGGTAAAAGAAACTGGAGACTTTGGCTAAATGCTTGCAAAAGAGTGAACTCCGCTAAAAGTAAGCAAGGAGCCAAATAGTGGCGTTAACTCGGGCGTCGAATTGAGTCTTTTACTAAAACAGACAATGGCGGAATTTGAACTCACGATGAAAACAGCTGGGACAAATACCTCAAGTATCCGGTTCGAAGTTTTCTCAGTTCTGCCAAAAAAAAAAAAAAAAAAAAAATTGGTATCTTTAGTTTATAAAATTCAAGAAAACGAAAAGCAAAAATGACCTCAGTGAG
The DNA here is from genome assembly GCF_046866305.1 of Octopus bimaculoides. Taxonomy (NCBI): domain Eukaryota; kingdom Metazoa; phylum Mollusca; class Cephalopoda; order Octopoda; family Octopodidae; genus Octopus; species Octopus bimaculoides. The sequence goes on along the minus strand of NC_142930.1, from coordinate 162,244,961 downwards.
ATTTGAAATCAGAGTGCAGAGGATCGGAACAAATATCGACAAGCATTCTATCCAACGCTCTTAACTACTCTGTCAACGTATCGATTATGAAAGTACAAGGAAAACTTTTCTGTTTTTAAAAAATGCAGAGACGAGACCTCTGTGTTTTCTATAAATGCAGAGGTAAGCAACCATGTTGCTCCGGTTGGGAGGCGCTTTGTTTCGTTACATATCTCTACCATGAAGGCTTTTTTTCACTATTATGTGACTTATGTTAGTGAATGAAAGAATTGCTAACAGTTCCTTCTGTTTCGCTCAAAGCAACACGTTCGAGAATTGAAGCTAGCGTTAATGGGCTAATGTCCTTTCTTCATTAGCTAAAACACATGATGTTGTGAACAGTATCGTTGAATTTCTTCACAGTGATATTTTTTAACTGATAAATTATCGTCTATTCGTGTACAATATGTAGAAATTGTTGTGAAATTAAATTTTTCACCTTTTATTTGGCATTTAGTTGTTCACTGAGTAATTATGTTCATCCTCACATTTTCGAGAGGTATTTCTCTAAAGAGAAACTATCTTGAGTTGAAATAGAAACAGGAAAATAAGATTATGTTGAAAATTCACAGATTTTTACGTCTCATCCAGTATTGGGCATAACTACAAGGCATTCCGGGAATGAAACTTATCTGCTGAAACTTATCTGAAAACTATTTTTCTTTCAACTGTATTTAGTAAAAAAAGAACCCAAAGTTCGGAGCAAGGATGATGGTTATGATTGTTATTTTCTGATTTAGGCATAATAAAGCCAGCATTTATGATGGGAACAGATTAGTCGATACCATTGACCTCTGTATGCGACTGATACTTTATTTTATTGGTCCCGGGTAGATAAAAGGCAAAGTTGACCTCGGAGCGATTTGCAATCAGAATCTAAAGATCTGGAAGAAATGCTGCAAAGGATTTTTCTCCGATACTCTGATGATTATGCCAGTCCGCCAGCACTACTTGGCACCGCGCACATCTTACGTGAAGCACTTTCAATATAGTGAAAATAAGAACACCACAACAAACCACAGCACATTCCCGAGGCATACAGAGCTGTGTCCGGTAGTGCAGTGAAAAGCACGTGATAAAAGTAAGACTACTGAATAATAATAATAATAATAATAATAATAATAATAATAATAATAATAATAATAATAATAATGATGAGGAGGAGGAGGAGGAGGAGGAGGAGGTGGAGGAGGAGGAGGAGGAGAAGAAGAAGAAGAAGAAGAAGAAGAAGAAGAAGAAGAAGAAGAAGAAGAAGAAGAAGAAGAAGAAAAAGAAGATTGTTTTGACATAGGTACAAGCCCACACACTTCGGAAAGAGGTGGAATCGATTTAACCGACTCCAATACTTGAATAATAAATTATTTCTTTATTTTTCAAATTGATCTCTGAAAGATGATTAGTTAACTTGACCTCGACAGGAATATGAACTCACAGTGTAAGAGGAAACGCTGGTAAAAGCTGGTTAACGACGCTTACAGCTTTCAGCATTGCAGTTCATGTTTAGAGGTTTCATATTTTTGTAACCCTTGTAATTAGTTCTCTATCAACAAAGAAAGCCTTTGTTATCTCTATTTGATAATCTAATAAAAACATTATATGTAAAACAAGCATTATACGTTGCAATTTGATGTAATCTGAAAATTCATTCCGTATCTGTTAGACGGTTGAAACATTTCCCCTTCTGTCCAATAGAGACGCATGGCGTAGTGGTTAGGGTGTTGGACTCATGATCGTAAGATTGTGATTTCGATTCTAGGACCAGGAGACGCCTTGTGTTCTTGAGCAAAACACTTCATTTCACGTTGCTCCAGTCCACTCAGCCAGTAAAAATGAATTATCCTGCGACGGACCGATGTCCCAGTCAAGGAATATATACACCCCAGAGAAACCGGGAAGCTGGCCTTATTCTTCTTACGGACTAACGTGGACTAACCGTCTGTCCATTACAGCCACTCGTTCCCGTCTCTCACCAAAAATAATGAGGAAAATTTTCACAGGAAGGATTTGAGCCGCTTGAAAGCGCTATCGTGCCATTTCGATAAGTAAGTCTCAATTATTAGCCTTAGTACGCCACGTTGGGTATCACGTTCAAAGACCAACAGTATGTCATCTTAGTTTTATAGAAAACCTTTTGATTTCCTTCCTTCCATACCGGCAATGTTTTCGTCGTTCCATCCAGCAAACCCTCTTTCCTTGGTTTCTCACTTTCCTTTCGGGCAATTGTGTTTCGGTCAACTGATTCGGTCAACTGCTGTTGTTTTGCCTTCTCAAATTCACTTAACTTCCGAGCACTGAGCTTCTCTTCCTTTTATTTTCTTACATCATCTTCTAATTCTAATTGTCCTTTGTCTCGACATTGCTGAGCTGAGAATTAAGTTAGCAAGGTACACAAGGGTTCTCCCCACGCACACTTTGAGATGTAGTAAAGCTTTAAGTGTCTGTTACGTCTGGGTGGTTCCTTTGTATGTTTCTTCTACTTGAATATTGTTATCAGTATTGTATTATTTCTTAAGCGTCAGCAACTGTTGTCGCTTCTCCAATTGTTGTTTTTGCTGTTGGGGTGGTTGCACTTTTACCGCCTTACTTGACAGTGACAATAGTAACTGCTCCGCTTGTTGCTTTTCATTTCGCTGTTGCTATTGTAGTAAAGGCGTTGGCAATCAGTGTTGGGTTGGCGCGTTTCAGTTATTTCTCCTTTTGTTTCTGTGTAGGGCAGAAAAACCATCTTACAGCCCTTACTGTTGTATGTAAAATAATCTGACTTTCTTTTCTCTACCATAGTTCCAGTGCCTTAGCGCTACTGGTATTCATTAAACACATGCCAATCTTACGATCAAATGTTTCCCAGCCATAACTATTCTATCGTACATTCAGAAATACCTAATATTACATTAGCCAACCTGCCTTTCGTTTAAAACGGTAAAGTAATATTTAATGGAGATTTGGTTGATATCTCTAGCAAATCGAATGACTGCATAAAGACTCACTCCCCGCTGGATCATCAGCTTCATGTTTTCCTCACGCAATTTGTGATGAACACATCTTGTATTTTGCTTGATATCTGTCCAGATATCATCCACACTAAAAAAGTTCTCTTGGTGGGGAGAGGGAATGCCGTGAATTTTATAACTTGTCGGTAATCCACAAAAAAGGCAGTAGTAAGATGTTATAGATCTCCAGCATGCGAAGATTAGCATAAAGAAAAAAATTGCCGAACGTTGATATAAATTCCAAATATCACCCATTAATTCTCAGAAACGTTAGCACGCCGTTACGTTCTGAGTTCAAATTCCGCCGAAGTCGACTTTGCCTTTCATCCTTTCGGAGTCGATAAATTAAGTACCAGTTACGCACTGGGGTCGATGTAATCGACTTAATGTCTCTGTCTGTCCTTGTTTGTCCCCTCTATGTTTAGCCCCTTGTGGGCAATAAAGAAATAAGAATTTGATACAGAACAGCACTAGCACTAAACAAAAATGCAAAAACTCGGAAGTAGAATATTGCATGGTATAATCTTCGATATAGTTTAAATTTTTCTTCAAATATTGCCCAGATTTTTCTGAAACTTATAAATAAACAGTTCTCTGTAGACTAGTGGTTCCCAACCTGGGGTCTGCAGATCCTTGGTGGTCTGCAGATCCTTGGTGGTCTGCAGATCCTTGGTGGTCTGCAAAAGTAGTACTGGGGATCCGTGAACTAAGTTCAAAATTTCATATATATGTATATATACATAAGGGTAAGCATATTAAAAGGGGTCCGTGGGAAAAGTCATTTAAATAAAAGGGTTGGAAACCACTGTTGAGAACCGCTGCTCTAGATGGTACATAGAATATGATTTTTAATAGAAATAACGTGTGAAGAAGAAGACAACATCATAATCGGTTTGGTATTCTTGTGATATATCAAACTGAACAAGTTGTCGTTGAGCATTGGAGCATAAGAGAAATGGACAGATCCCGTTGAAGCTACCTGAGATTCATAAATAAACCTTTAAGCTTTTGCTACAACGGTAATGTGCAACTTCCTCCTCTTCAATCTTATAATGATGAGCTCAATCTATTTTGTGATGCAAATAATGGAAAAGCTAAAAGTTTCAGGTAAATAAACGAAATTATAATTGTACAACTCATTATGTTTCATTTGGTGCAAAAATTACAACACCTAAAGAAAGAGGACTTCCTTATTTTAGAACTCAAGTACAAGCAAATATTCTATTTGTACCCTGTAGTCGGAAAACAAATAGTTCAGCGTATGACGGATATTTCTATTATTGATCCTAATGAAAATTTAGAATACCGGAAAGAAGCACTTTAAGAGTTTGTCTTATGTGATGAACACAATACAAGATATTCTGATTTCTCACAACTCATTCGTTGAACTGCCTAAAAATATTTGGTTGAGTTGCAAGAATTGGTACGTGCACTTAGAAAAACTTCAGCTTCCCATTATTACGACATGCACTTTAGAGACGAGGTCTTAAAATCATGCAATACAATTTTCGTACGAGTAATTAAACCCCCGCTATGTTTATTGGCGACAAATATACCCCCACCATCACATACACACACAAATCAGGATATTCATTTGAGAAATACGCCACCAACAAGTATTTAATATCTATCTTGCCAATTTTGACTCAAATGTGCCACCTTCTTTTTATTTTTTAATATTGAGTTTGGATGGCGCAGTGTTACGCAACATATTGATGAATAACGGATCCGTGTTCAAAATAAAGTGATTAGATAAGAGTTCTGATGTACCCTATTTTCTGGTCTATAAAACGCATCGGTATTTAAGCCGCAGGGCCGAATTTGGAGGAAAATTTTAGTTTTATCCACACATAAAGCACACTGGTGTTTAAAGCGTACCAGTGTTTAAAAAAACCTGTAGAGCTAGCTTTTTTGCTGTTGACGTGTATGTAGTTTAAAATGCCTTATTTTACAACTATGAGATGTATTGTTATTGTTATGATTTTATCTTACTATAATCGACAACAGACACATTTCATCAATATTAAAGTCTGTATTCGATTAAAAATAACATTATCAAAACCTGAAGGTAAAACAAAACAAATATACTTTGTTTCCTTCCAGGCACCAATGTGCTGAAGCAGTAGTACTTCACATTGTTGACCAACCTTTCCTCTGAGAAAATCAGTGGAATTTGTGTATGGAGATCGAATAATTTGTGTATGGAGAGGAATTGTTTTGACATAAGCACAAGCCCACACACTTCGGAAAGAGGTGGAATCGATTTAACCGACTCCAATACTTTGATGTCCACACACAAATTATTTTCCTCCTGAAACTTATAAAAAATACACACATTAAGCACCTTTCTCTAAGCCGTACACTAAATTTCCCAGGTAAAATATAACGGCTTATACACCGGAAATACGGTAATCGTCGTTGATAGAAAGGTAGCTTCAATGTTATTTACAGATCAAGAACGTATGTTGCAACATTATTTCGTCGACGCCACTCAGAACGTTGCCACCACCATGGGAAGACGATTAAGTTAAACGATTTGAACCAAGATGGAAAAGAAGGGCTCAGTCAAGAAGGAAGCGCATTGTAACCAGCGGTGTATAACATCTGATCGTTTGGTCGTTACAGGTTATATAAAAGTGATTTAGTCGACGCAGGTGTGAAGGTTGAAAACTTTTGTTTACAATTTGAAGGAAACTACCATTCTCAGTTGCAATACGTATGTTACTATGGACAGATGAATTTCCTTACACTTAAAGACTAGCTCATTAGAACTGGAGGTAGTATTTATACTTAATTTTCCTTTCATTCTAAATTCACGTAATATGTATCTCTACTTTAAAGATATTGTGGCAATAGTAACGAAGTACGACACACCTGGTTCTTTGCAAACTTACACCTCTAATCCAAAATATCTAGAAATAATAAACATTCTAACAAGAAATAAAACTAGACAATGGGACAAAATAGCTTGAGTGTATCTTACGACGTTAAGTTACACTCAAGCTATGAAGTACTTTCGACCTTATAGTGTTAATGAATGATTTAACGGAGCAGTATGTCTTTTGAGTTTCGCTTGCTCATGTCCACGTATTAGAATTTCAGAAATGTGATCTTCCACATTACCATTTCCTAATTATTCTTCGAGGTGTGGATGAAATAATAAATCAAGTTGATATTGCCTGATTAGTCTCAGCAGAAATTTTGGATGTAAACGAAAACAGAAAACTGTATGAAGTGATTATGAGGATTTGTGATACACGGTCACTGTAGCGTTGACAATCCCTCATCAACTTGCATGGAAAAATGGATTAGCTTTAAAAAAATTCCCCGATAGCTTTAAGGACATGTTATTTAAATCGAAACGGTTACACTAAATACCATCAGCGATATTCTCCTTTTTCCAATTTTTCATCTTTTTCCTAGCTCCCCATGTTTCCTCTCCGTTTTCTTTCTTTGAGCAGAAGGACTAACATCGGAATCGTGAAAGATACTTCTTTTCCTTCTGTTCAAACGTTAAACTAACACCTTATGCATAGTCTTGTAATCTTCCCTGTTGCTTTTTAACTGCGTGACACTTTGCACCTATATATATACAGGGGTTGGACAAAATAATGGAAACACCTAGCATCATAGCATCATTATTTTGAAATATCTATACAACCGTCAAAAGCGTGTTTATTTTTATGTTTTTGATTTATTATTAGTGTTGCTAAATATATTTTGCTGATGCATATGGCAGGCGTTAGAGTAACGAAAACAGCTGAAATGTTTGGTGTATCAAGAAGTACTGTTTCGAAAGTAATGACGGCCTTTGAAAAAGAAGGAAAAACCTCCTCGTTGGAACAAAACTCCGGAAGAAAAACAGAACTTTCAGATAGGGACCGTCGGACTCTTACGCGAATTGTTAGAAAGGATCACAAAAGTACATCTCCCAAAATTGCTGCAGAGCTTAATGACCATCTCGAGAACCCAGTTTGCACAAAAACTGTTGGCCGGGAGCTGCACAAAGCCGGATTTCATGGGAGGGCTGCAATAAGAAAACCATTACTTTCAAAAACAAACGTTTAGAGTGGAGTAAAAACCTACAGAATTGATCCCATGGGCAGTGGAAGGATGTTATTTTTTCGGACGAGTCATTCTTTACCTTTTTTCCGACCACCGGCCGATTATATGTGTGGAGTCAGCCAAAAGAAGCATTTGACCCAGACTGCCTTCTTCCAACTGTTAAACATGGAGGAGGATCTGTGATGATCTGGTGGTGGAGGGATGGGGGTGCTATATCTTGGAAATCCGCCGGCCCAATGGTTTCCCTTCATGGCAAAATTAATAGTAAAGACTATTTAAGTTTTTTATCTGATCAAATTCATTTAATGCTTGCGGAACTGTTTCCGGAGGGAAACGCAATTTTTCAGGATGATAATGCACCAATTCACACAGCTAAAGTTGTTACTGAATGGAACAAGGGACATTCTAGTGAAGTTGAACATCTTATTTGGCCACCACAGACCCCAGATCTCAATATTATTGAACATTTATGGTGCATTTTAGAAAAACAAGTAAGGAGTCGATATCCTCTACCGTCATCACTACAAGAACTGGAGACTGTTTTAGCTGAAGAATGGACAAAATTCATTTGGAAACAATTTTTGGCCGTAGCCTGTATGAGCATTTATATTGCTAGTACTGTGATAGACGATTAGATTTCATATTTTCTTTCCAGTTTAGCGATCTTGACAGCTGTGTTTTAAGTAAAGTAGGGATGGTGAAGTATCTTACATATTTTTCCGACTGGTTTCAGCTATTGGAGGTAGTCTTCAAACGTCTTAGTCGATCGTATAGAATCCAATATTTCAATTTCATTCTTTGTGTCTATGTTGTCAACTCACCAAAGTACACTTTGACACACCAGTGTGGACAATATTGTTTACTACCCTAAATTGGTGCTTTAATATCTAGTCTCTGCCTGTCTGCCTGTCTGTCTCTATGTCTGTGTTTCTCTGTCTTTAAACAAAATCAACGTAAATCCCTCTAAAAATTAATTTCCATGTGAAATCGCCTAATAAAACACATTATAAATAATCACGAAGGGTGGTGATCCTAAATGCAAGACCTGCGTACATGCATACATACAAATATATATATATATATATATATATATATATATATATATATATATATATATATATATATATATATATATATATATATATTTATGCACCCTTTTAAAGCCTAGCCAGGGTCATGGGCCCGGTTTCCCGGTTTCTATAGCGTATGCATTCCCCCCAGCTGGACGGGACGCCAGTCCATCGCAGCGTTACTCAAGAAACAGGAAGAAAGAGTGAGAGAAAGTTGGGACGAAAGAGTACAACAGAGGTCGCTACCACCCCCTGCCGGAGCCTCATGGAGCTTTAGGTGTTTTCGCTCAATAAACACACACAACACCCGGTCTGTGAATCGAAACCGCGACCCTCTGACCGCGAGTCCGCTGCCCTAACCACTGGGCCATTGCGCCTCCACACACACACACACACACACACACACACACACACACACATATATATATATGTCTATTATGTGTGTATGTATGTACATGAACTGCCAGTCCTTCGGATATGACCAGTTGAACAGGTTGTTCCATTGATTGTATCATTTGTAACCACTCGTCGCCGTAACCGACGGAGTGCCACTTTTTATGTATGTATGGATGTATGTATGGATGCATGCATGTATGTGTGTGCTTATATATCAATGCATGTATTTAAACGCAAGCAACTGGTTGACAACAACAATAATGACAATCATAAAAATTAAAGTTATATGCATTGATATATATGTGTGTGGTGGTGGTGGGTGGGAATATTCGTATAATAGTAGTAGTAGTAGTAGTAGTAGTAGTAGTAGTAGTAGTATTGATGTTATCATTGATGTAATTACTGGTATACTTGTTGATACTATTGTTGTTACTGTGATTGTTATCATTATTGTCGTTATTATTATTATTATTATTATTATTATTATTATTATTATTATTATTATTATTATCATTATTATTATTATTATTATTATTATTATTATTATTATTATAACGGAAAGAAACAGAAAGCCGAAATCATAATGCATTGTATATCGAGATCAGCCATATGCTACCACACACACACACACACACGCACGATATTATTGAAAGTGTCAGTAGGAAGGAACGCAGGTGCAAGACGATGTGCACTGAAGCAAGGTCTCGTTTTAAGGAGAAAAAAAAAATAAATAAAAAAATAAGTTTCCTTTGTAATTGAAAAGTGTTGAAGAAGTGCCTTAAATCAGCCAAGCTTGATGCGTTGTGTCATTTTCAACTAGAGGGTTAATATCAACGGACCTCCGCCGATATCGACGATGAATATTCAGTTAATGGATTTAGTGAGCAACTTGCATATTGAATTAGCGCGTAAGTCGCTGAGAATTCCGCGGATGAGTTTATCTCTATCGAATGGTTATCAATCATTTTTTTTTTTTTGCCTGTGGTTTCCTTCGATTCTTGCTTTACTCTACTGGACCCCAGAGTTGAAAAAAATCCTATCATATTTTTATAATTAGATATCATTAACTTCTTATTTCTCTATTGCCCACAAGGGGCTACACACAGAGGGGACAAACAAGGACGGACAAACAGGTTAAGTCGATTATATCAACTCCAGTGCTTACTTCGACCCCGAAAGGATTAAAGGCAAAGTCGACCTCGGCGGAATTTGAACTCAGAACGTAGCGGCAGACGAAATACCGCTAAGCATTTCGCCCATTGTGCTAACGTTTCTTATTTCTTTATTGCCCACAAGGGGCTACACACAGAGGGGACAAACAAGGACAGACAAAGGGATTAAGTCGATTATATCGATCCCAGTGCGTAACTGGTACTTATTTAATCGACCCCGAAAGGATGAAAGGCAAAGTCGACCTCGGCGGAATTGGAACTCAGAACGTAACGGCAGACGAAATACCGCTAAGCATTTCGCCCGGCGTGCTAACGTTTCTGCCAGCTCGCCGCCTTAATATCATTAACTTCTATCTTTTACTTGTTTCAGCCATTAGACTACTATCATGCTGGAGCACCGCTTTGAATAATTTTTAACCGAAAGAATCGACCGCAGTACTTTTCTTTTAAGTCTAGTACTTATTCGATCGAACTCTATTGCCGAACTGCTAAGTTACGGGGACCTAAACACACCAACACCGGTTGTCAAGCGATGCTGGGGACAAACACAATAACACACACAGTGACACACACACACACACACACACACACACACACACACACACACACACACACACACAAATATATATACATATACGACAAGCTTCTTTCAGTTTCCATCTACCAAATCCACTCACAAGGCTTTAGTCGGCTCGAGGCTAAAATAAAAAAAAGACAGTTGCCTAAGATGCCACGCAGTGAGACTGAACCCGAAATCAGGTAGCTGGGAAGCAAGCATCTTATCACACAGCCACGCCTGCACCTGTATACTGGGATTGCTAAAATATTTGATGCATAATGGAATTATAACCAATTTGTTGCACGTAGACTTTAGCAACAAAATCTTCAATGGATCCCCGAGGGTCATTTGGATCCCGTTTGAGAACCACTGACAAGACAGGATTTGGGGATTATTGGTAACATTGATATGATAGGCTTCAGGTCAGTTTCCTCCAGTGAAGTGTGCCGACATGGGAGAGCACCGCCTTAAAATGTTTACTTGAAAGAATTGAATCCAATACTTTTTTTTTCGTTTTGAAAGTTTGGTATTTATTCGATCGATTTCTTTTGCAAACGTTGCGGAAACGTTAGCAAACAAACACTGGTTAGCAAGCGATGTGGCTGGCGACAAACACACAAAGAACGCGCGCGCGCGCATACATACATGCATGCATACATACATGCATGCATACATACATGCATGCATACATACATGCATACATACACACACATGCATACATACCTACAAGTATATATGCACGCACACACATACATACATACATACATACATACACGCACATACATGCATACGTACATATACACATACATACATTCATACATGCATACATACATACATACATACATACATACATACATACGTACGTACATAATACATACATACATACATACATACATACATACATACATACATACGTGTGTGTGTGTGTGTGTGTGTGTGTGTGTGTATGAAGAAAGAGAGACATATAAACAAAGGGGGTAAGAAAATTATGTGCTGTAAAAAGTGTTTGCTATAAATAATTGATATTAATAAATATATACAAAAATGAGAACAAATGAAGTAGAATGCAATGTACAGGGATAAAAAGAATTGTTACATAAATGTTATACAATTTTACTAATATTCCAACGATTAATTTCATAAAATATTTAAGAACAAACAGTCAAGTCAAATTTTATGATCAGCTGGATAATTTAGCTGAAACTTTTATAATTTGTAATAAGTTTTCAGTAACGAAACAATAGTTCCACAAACTACTCGAAAAGGAAAGAAACGCCTTAGAAAAACTCAGAATATTACAAAAATAGCAGTGGTCTTCCTCCAACTTCAGCAACGAAGGACAACGCTGAGATTGTGAAAAGTCTGTTGTTGTTAGCACTCCGTCGCTTACGACGTCGAGGGTTCCAGTCGATCCGATCAACGGAACAGCCTGCCCGTGAAATTAACGTGCAAGTGGCTGAGCACTCCACAGACACGTGTACCCTTAACGCAGGTCTCGGGGATATTCAGCGTGACACAGTGTGACAAGGCTGACCCTTTGGATTACAGGTACAACAAAAGCAGGAAGAAAGAATGAGAGAAAGTTGTGGTGGAAGAGTACAGCAGGGTTCGCCATCATCCCCTGCCGGAGCCTTGTGTAGCTTTAGGTGTTTTCGCTTAATAAACACTTACAACGCCCGGTTTGGGAATCGAAACCGCGATCCTTTGACCGCGAGTCTGCTGCCCTAACCACTGGGCCATTGCGCCTCCACTCTGACAACTAGAAAAGTTGCATAAGCTGATCTTAAAGAAAGGATCTGTGTAACAAATATTAATGAACACCTGTGGTAAAGAAACCATTATTGCTACTTCCGGTCCAGGTGCCTCGTGTTATATTTTGGTTGAAGGCTGACAACTAGATATTTGTAATAAAGGCAGACACGCTTATATTTGCGTTTTGAATACTCGAGTGGAACATTTGATTAAATAAAACAATTTTATTCTCAGTAATGGTTTTTCGTCACGACAATTTGTTCCAGCTCGAAAACCATTATTTTCACAAGTTCTATCAGAAATTATACTGCGATGCAGTGAAATACAGCCATAATAGTGGACGTCTGTGGGAAACTGAAATGTCGCTGCGATAGGTCCCTCCACTCCTGGGGCCTTCGTGGTTTATTTTGCCGCCTAAATGCTGGTCGTTTCGGTCGTCACACAGAGCTAAACCTAATCGTTAAGCGGGCCCTGGCTCGGGTTAATATCTTCTCAGTTCTGGAGCCGGCAGGACTATCCAGAAGCGATGGGAAGAGACCAGCATTTGAATAAAAATTTTCAAAACTAAGAAAAAAAAGAAACACTGTAAATATTTCTTTAGCCGCATGATTTTGACAGCACTTCAAATATATGCACAGAGAGGACACACTGGAATACTACTGTCTTAAATTTTCCTACCGAATTTCCCAAACTCAGTTGAATAACTGGAACTCACTCCGCTTACATATATCATCTTATCTTTAATATTTACAATGCTGCAAAAGTTTCCATTGACCGTTTTTTCATAAAGCATTTTTTTGTTTTTGCAAGTTTTAGCTGCTGTCCTTGAAACAGCAACCAGAAGTAGAATAGCCACCTGAGATGTTTTATTTCATAAAGAAATTCCAGAAACTACTTAAAAACATTGCAAGTTCTTTTCCCAGCCTCCATATAGTGACTAAATAAGATTGTTGGTGAATTAAATTATTACTACAATTACTACATCAACACGGATCGAGCAAATATGACACGTTGCTGAAAAAATGTATGTAACGGAGCCAGTTTGCCAATTCAGATCATTGAAAAGATACTCAATAACGCCTTCACAAACTTAACATTTTTTCCTTCTATGAAAGTGTTTGACCCGAAACTTGGACTTATCTTTCCTTACGGCATAGAATCTTCTTCGACTGCTTGTGGTATGACATTTTAATGGCTTTTTCTGTAAGTAATTTCTTCAGAGTCTAATGTTTCTTGAATTTAATAATAAATCGCTAGTATGTTGACCCAGGATACTAAGTTGACGAGGTGGCCGAGTGGTTAAGGCGATGGACTGCTAATCCATTGGGATTATCCCGCGTGATTTCGAATCTCATCCTCGTCGAACAGTGCTTCATTTTTAATTCGATACTCAAGTAACATTACGTTTAATAACAAATTTTGCTCATTAGATAAGCAACGCCCGAATGGACAGTATTTCTGCTTGTGACGGAATTCTATAAACCATTTCAGAAGCTCCAAGGACTCGACAGAAAACTAATGTCGTACTCATATCGCAGTCTTTTTACTTATTTTTTCTTTCACTTCCATGACATCACTGCTTTATTTTTTTACAACGGCGTACTAACGATTGTCGGCTCGCCCACTTTTTAAATATTAGACTATAATGACAACATTCGTAGAGTGGCAAAATCGTCAGCATGCCGGATAAAATGCTTAACAGCATTTTGTCTGTCTTCAGGCTGTGAGTTCGCATTCCGCCGTGGTCAACTTTGCTTTTCATCCTTTTGGGATCGATAAAATAAGTACCAGTCGATCACTAGGGTCGATGTAATCAACATAACATCTCCTTCGAAATTACTGACGTTGTGCCAAATTTGAAACCAAAATCACAGAGAAGCGTGATGGGAACATGGCTCAATTTATTTCAGTTACAAAGAAACTTAACATTACATTGAACAATCACAAAAATATTTCTCTGTTAGATCATAAAATGGAAAATAATTCTCTGAAAGTTGATCCAGAAAGCTTCAACTCAACACCTACCAATGTTAACCAACTACAACGTCTACAGAAATTCTTAAGATACTTCTGTAAACGAATATCACCTTTCTCAAAACTAATTCTGCCCATTTAGAAATCTTTCCTTGTCTTGAATAAACTCTCTCATCAACTTAAATGAAGGATACGGCTACTAGGAAAAGATGAAATTATAACCTTCTTACTTCAAAGCTATTTTACATTACGCGTTCATCATACAAGTGATCTATCTCTTTCATATTTAGCTAAAATGTGTAGAGAAAATAAATAATAAGATTGTTGGTGAATTAAATTATTACTACAATTACTACATCGACACGGATCGAGCAAATGTGACACATAGCTGAAAAAATGTATGTAACGGAGACAGTCTGCCAATTCAGATCATTGAAAAGATACTCAATAACGCCTTCACAAACTTATCATTTTTCCTTCTATGAAAGTGTTTGACCCGAAACTTGGACTTATCTTTCCTTACGGCATAGAATCTTCTTCGACTGCTTGTGGTATGACATTTTATCGGCTTTTTCTGTAAGTAATTTCTTCAGAGTCTAATGTTTCTTGAATTTAATAATAAATCGCTAGTATGGTGACCCAGGATACGAAGTTGACGAGGTGGCCGAGTGGTTAAGGCGATGGACTGCTAATCCATTGGGATTATCCCGCGTGAGTTCGAATCTCATCCTCGTCGAACAGTGCTTCATTTTTAATTCGATACTCAAGTAACATTACGTTTAATAACAAATTTTGCTTATTAGATAAGCAACGCCCAAATGGACAGTATTTCTGCTTGTGACGGAATTCTATAAACCATTTCAGAAGCTCCTAGAACTGGACAGAAAACTAAGTTCGTACTCATATCGCAGTCTTATTACTCATTTTTTTTTCACTTCCATGACGTCACTGCTTTATTTTTTATCTTCTGTGCTTTCTGAATATCTTTCTTGCTACCCATACCCATGCATTATTCGCGCTTATGTAGCCTCGTTGTCTTGTGTCCACACGTTTATCTCTTATTTTTCATCACATTTATTGTAGTAAAAACTGAGTCTTCTAATATTTATTACTGCCATAAGACGAAGCCTTGTGTTTGCTCTTGTTTACAGATTACAACTGTGTGAGGAACAAGTTGACCGATTACTTTGATTCTAGTGTTCGACTGGGATTTGATTTTATTGAACCCCCATCTCTCTGCGAAAGGATGAAGGGCAAAGTCGACCTCGACGGAATTTGAACTCAGAACTTAATGTCGGAAGAAATGCCGCTAAGCATTTTATCCGGCGTGCTAACGATTGTCGGCTCGCCCACTTTTTAAATATCAGACTACAATGACAACACTCGTAAAATGGCAAAATTGTCAGCATGACGGATAAAATGCTTGACGGCATTTCTTCCAGCTTTACGTTTTGAGTTCCAAATTCCGCTGAGGTCAACTTTTCCTTTCATCCTTTCGGGGTCAATAAAATAAGTACCAGTCAAGTACTGGGGTAGATGTAATCAATTCTCCCCTCCACTCAAAAGCTGTTGGTACTATGTCAAAATTTGAAATCATTATAGTTTGATATCTAAGTGTGATATCTAAGGTCACTATTCGGAACAATAACAGTTAAAGCACCCCGAAAGCTGTCAAGGTCAGGAATTGGAACTGAAAATTTGTCGGGTGTTGAATATGTCTTTTACATTTGTCAAAGACAACCTTGATGGTTCTGAAGGAACACAAACGTAAACTTATCAAATTCATAATGAGCAATTCGAATCCAAAGCACACAAGATTGCAGGATCATTTCAAAAGCAAATATCCGAAAGAATTCAAACCAAATGTGATCGTTTAGTTCGAAACCGCATCCGCTGTGGTATCGAATCGGACCTCTGCACTACATAGCCATTCCTGAATTTTGCTCATATCTATCGCCATAACTCAGTTACGTAGTGTTTTCTGACATAAACATCAGCTACGTAAGAAGTGAGTGAACGTGTGTGATACACATGCATTTCTGACTGAACCTAAGTGTTGAGAAATGCAATTGTGGAAAGCAGCTTACCCATTCAGATCATTGAGATACTCACCAACGCATTCACAAACGATTTGTTTCTCTCCGACAACGAATTTTTACCGAGACGGCATAAACATTTATTCCCTTATTCATTGTTTGTGTATTACTTTTTATTGACCATAATGAATTTCTCAGTTTTTACTGATTCACAAATTTATAAATTTCTAATAAATTTCAAGGTGGCTGAGTGGTTAAAGCGATGGACTGCTTATTCATTTGGGTGCGTGCCCTCGTTGGATCACACTTTGTTTTTAATTCATTATTATTATTATAAATATAGAATTTTAACAATGAGTTTACTGCTAAGCATATACTCGTAAATCTCTCTCTCTCTCTCTCTCTCTCTCTCACACACACACACACACACACTGCCATATTATTACTCACCTTCCCTGTAGTTTCTCTAGTACAACATTATTGTTCTTTCTGCTTTTCTACCTCTTTTTTCTTTCTTTTTTGCTTGCATCAATACTTTCCGGAAAAACAGACACCGAAGCATTCATTTGTCCTTTATTTAAAGAATTATATGTTAACGATTTATGTACATTACCTCTCTGATGAATTAAGAAAAAAAAAATTAACAAACAATCCGACGAGGATGAGATTCGAACTCACGCGGGAAATTCCCAATGGATTAGCAGTCCATCGCCTTAACCACTCGGCCACCTCGTCAGGTATTCCAACGGATTAAGAATTTAGTGATTAATTTTCGAAACTGTACATTCAGAGAAATTTCTTCTTCTTCTTCTTCTTCCTCTTCTTCTTCTTCTTCTTCTTCTTCTTCTTCTTCTTCTTCTTCTTCTTCTTCTTCTTCTTCTTCTTCTTCTTCTTCTTCTTCTTCGTCTGCTGCTGCTGCTGCTGCTTTTTGCAGTTATTTTGGGGCACTGCATTGAAGGATTTAGAAAATCATAAGAGGTGCTGAATTCCATTTCAAACAACACAGAGGTTTGTCTTCACAAAACGTTGAATAACTTTGCAGAAAATATAATAATAATAATAATAATAATAATAATAATAATAATAATAATAATAATAATAATAATAATAATTTTGCCACAAGGGCAGTCATTTTGAGGGAGGTCATGTTGGCTGATTTTGAAAGATGGAATAAAAGTAAAACGGCGAGGATGAGATTCGAACTCACGCGGGAAATTCCCAATGGATTAGCAGTCCATCGCCTTAACCACTCGGCCACCTCGTCTTACGGCTGATACTGTAACATATTTATAATTTATTGCTTAATTCATCAAATTGATTCTGGAGAAATATGACTTTATCTGTGTTGGTAAAGAGTAACGCAGAAACAACGAAGAATAGAATACTTTTTTTTTATGTCGTAACAAATATGAGAAGTCCAATGTTTCGGACAGAACCGTTCATCGGAGAGGAATGACTCGATTGTGATTGCTTTGCTGAGTATTTTCTCAGTGATGTAAATTGGTATGCGGGTTTCGATAACTGGTATTTCTCATCATTTTTGTACATTAAGAAAGGCTTGTGAACTATACACTTTCGTTTACACCTTACATAATAGATGGTTATATGAGAAAAGTTAATGTAATGGGCTCAACAGTGATGGGCATGTTCGTAACAGAAGGCATGGCTGTGTGGTTAAGAAGTGCGTTCTATATATTGTCATATATTCTTTTACTTGTTTCAGCCATTAGACTGCTGCCATGCTGGAGCGCCGCATTAAAGAATTTTAATCGAATGAGTCGACTTAGTTCTTATTTTTGAGTTTGGTAATTATTCTATCGTACTCTTTTTTGCCGAACCGCTAGTTTACGGGGTCGTAAACACACCAGCACCGGTTGTCAAGTAATAGTGGAAGACAAACACCGACCCTAAGACACACACATATACATATATATACATGTGTGGTTAGTAGTTTGCTTACCAACCACATGGTTCCGGGTTCAGTCCCACTGCGTGGCACCTAGAGCAAGTGTCTTCTGCTATAGCCTTGGGCGGCCAAAGCCGTGTGAGTGAATTTGGTAGACGGAAACTGAAAAAAACCGTTTGTACGTGATTGTAATTTTTAAATTTTAATTATTATACCATATGTTATATAATTATGTTATAATTATATCATATGTTACGTATATATATATATATATATATATATATATATATATATATATATATATATATGTGTGTGTGTGTGTGTGTGTGTGTGTGTGTGTGTGTGTGTGTGTGTGTGTGTATGTATATATGTGTGTATGTAAATAACTCTGAAAAGGGCTTTTGCGCGTTCCCAGAGAATATTACCCTCAGAGGCGCTAGTGTTGGTATGTTCGTGAATAAGTCACTAACCGAAATAAGTTGATCTATTGTTTAGGAAAATACTATTTACTCGTTTACGGGTTGTACTGGATAAACTGCGAAAATAACTCCATAACAGTTCAAATTCTAAGAAATAAGCATACTCAATTTGATTTATACCAAATAATATAGGAAAATGAATAGTCTATTTCCATTGGCTGTTAAAATAAAATATATTAGCTATATATAAGGATCCCTTCCAGGGGCCCTATTATCGATTTTTTTTTTCAACAATCTGAGTTCTCACGTGTCAAGTTTCATCAAAATCAATAAAACTATCTTGGTGGAGTTAGCTAACAACTCCGCAAACAAACACACCCACAGACGGAATTTCCCACATATGTAGTAGATATATACAAATGCTCTCAATCTGTTCGTTACAAACTTTTCTTGATTTTAAATTAACTTTAGTATCGATAAACTATCGATAAGTAAGTCGTTAGTTTCTCATGGTAATTCTGTGTGATTAGTGTATTACTTTTTTTACATACACTTAAGCATAACGATTTTTTTAGGCTACTATTCCACGAATGAAATAATAAATTAAGATATTGCTTCTGATTTACAGCGACGAGGTGGCCGAGTGGTTAAGGCGATGGACTGCTAATCCATTGGGATATTCCCGCGTGAGTTCGAATCTCATCCTCGTCGGTCAGTTTTGTTTTAATTCATGAACCAATATTTTGGGTCTATTTCGTCATGAGTGACATCTAGTCGTAAAATCGTTGCCGAAAATTGATTGCATTTCCAGTTGGTGTATGTGGTAAATAACGAAGACAATGAATAGTGCTGAGGTATTGGGAAACATTTCTAAACCTCGCCGATATGGAGAAATGTTCCAACTATATTAACGAGATGAAGTTTTTTTCTTTTTTTAATATCTAGAGTGGTGGGATGCGTTACCCACGACCTGTGCAGGGTGTCTCATAGTGGAGGCCAGTGCTGTTTAACTTGAGCTTGGACACTTCTAATAGCAAAGTGGCAAAGTTCAATTTGTAACAACAAGGCTTCAGGTTCATTCCTACTTCATAATATATTGATTGGTCAAATGCTTTCTGCTTTAATTTCAACCAAAATCCTTATGAGGGAAATTCATTTGATAAATTGATAAACCAAATCCTTATGAGGGAAATTCATTTGATAAATTGCAGCTAAGAGCTTTCTCGTTGGATGAACGCTACTTATTCTTGAATGAAGACTCGACGAGGTGGCCGAGTGGTTAAGGCGATGGACTGCTAATCCATTGGGATATTCCCACGTGAGTACGAATCTCATTCTCGTCGATTTGCTTTTAATTTATAAATCAATATTGCCAGTCTGTTTTGTCATGAGTGACACCTAGCCGTAAGATCGTTACCGAAAATTAATTGCATTCCTGTTGGCATATGTAGCAAATAGCGAAGACCAGAAATGGTGGCGAGAAACCGTGAAACATTTCCTACCTTTGCCGATATGGAGAAATGTCCCAACAATGTTAAGGAGGAAGAATTCAACTTATTTTTATATATCTAGTGTGTTGGGATGCGTCACGGATTAGTTCTGCCTGATACTAGTGGTCAATGCTGTTTAGTTTGAGCTTGAAATCTCTGGTAGTAAAGTGGTAAAGTTCACTTTATAACTACAAGGCTCCAGGTTCATTCCTACCGCATGATATATTGGTTGGTCACATGCTTTCTTCCTTAATTCCCAGTCCACCAAATCCTTATGAAGGAAGTTTATTAGAGAAATTGAAACTACGAGCTTTCTCGTAGGATGGAGGCTACTTATTCTTGAATGAAGACTTGACGTAACGTCCACTGGCCCTCCCTTCCTCTCCCTCTTCTCTCTCTATCTCTATCTCCCTCTCTCTCTCTCTCTCTCTCTCCCTCTCCCTCTCTCTCTCTCTCTCTCTCTCTCTCTCTCTCTCTCTCTCTCTCTCTCTCTATTTATCTATCTATCTATCTATCGTTCAGACTGGAAGTTCGTACACTGGAATAAATAATGAGGTTGTTTCCAGATATTCTCCACAAGAACCTAATGCTGATTCTACATGACCTTTTCGTGACAGTTTATATACTTTAAAACAGTATCTCCGGTTTATTGCCCGCAGAATCTTTGTTTAACACTGTTCATGCACTGATGTGTTTCATACGTTACTAAATCTGGTTAAAATAACGGAAGATTGAAATTTCATTGCTGATCTCGTGATTCTTTCCGGTATATAATCCACAAAAAGGCAACTTGCTGGCAGAATCGTTAACACTTCGGACACAATGTCAGGCGGCATTTCGTACGTCCTTACGTTCTGGGTCTCGACATTCCCTTTCTGTAATCGACTTAGCCCCGCCACCGAAATTTGTTGACCTTGCACCAAAATCGGAAACCTATAAATTCTCCACCGTTTACAATTGTTTTACTAATTAATGTAGATTTGGTTTATATCTTTACCTGTTATTTCTTTTCGTAATCCATTTTAAGCAAGTTTTTCTCATTTTTATTAATATATGTACGATCAGGTATCTAAATCGTTGATACATAGATTCTAATTAATTATAGATTCTAATTAATATTTACCTATTTTAAACAAATGCTCTCAATCTGTTCGTTACAAACTTTTCTTGATTTTAAATTAACTTTAGTATCGATAAACTATCGATAAATAAGTAGTTAGTTTCTCATGGTAATTCTGTGTGATTAGTGTATTACTTTTTTTACATACACTTAAGCATAACGATTTTTTTAGGCTACTATTCCACGAATGAAATAATAAATTAAGATATTGCTTCTGAATTACAGCGACGAGGTGGCCGAGTGGTTAAGGCGATGGACTGCTAATCCATTGGGATATTCCCGCGTGAGTTCGAATCTCATCCTCGTCGGTCAGCTTTGTTTTAATTCATGAACCAATATTTTGGGTCTATTTCGTCATGAGTGACATCTAGTCGTAAAATCGTTGCCGAAAATTGATTGCATTTCCAGTTGGTGTATGTGGTAAATAACGAAGACAATGAATAGTGCTGAGGTATTGGGAAACATTTCTAAACCTCGCCGATATGGAGAAATGCTCCAACTATATTAACGAGATGAAGTTTTTTCCTTTTTTTAATATCTAGAGTGGTGGGATGCGTTACCCACGACCTGTGCAGGGTGTCTCATAGTGGAGGCCAGTGCTGTTTAACTTGAGCTTGGACACTTCTAATAGCAAAGTGGCAAAGTTCAATTTGTAACAACAAGGCTTCAGGTTCATTCCTACTTCATAATATATTGATTGGTCAAATGCTTTCTGCTTTAATTTCAACCAAAATCCTTATGAGGGAAATTCATTTGATAAATTGATAAACCAAATCCTTATGAGGGAAATTCATTTGATAAATTGCAGCTAAGAGCTTTCTCGTTGGATGAACGCTACTTATTCTTGAATGAAGACTTGGCAGAACGCCCACTCACTCGTTCGATGAAGACTATCTATTTTTCAATGAAGACCCAATGAAATAATAAATTAAGATATTGCGTGATTCTTCCGGCGACGAGGTGGCCGAGTGGTTAAGGCGATGGCCTGCTAATCCATTTGGATATTCTCGCGTGAGTTCGAATCTCATCCTCGTCGGTCAGTTTTGTTTTAATTCATGAACCAATATTTTGGGTCTATTTCGTCATGAATGACATCTAATCGTAAAATCGTTGCCGAAAATTGATTGCATTTCCAGTTGGTGTATGTGGTAAATAACGAAGACAATGAATAGTGCTGAGGTATTGGGAAACATTTCTAAACCTCGCCGATATAGAGAAATGTTCCAACTATATTAACGAGATGAAGTTTTTTTCTTTTTTTAATATCTAGAGTGGTGGGACGCGTTACCCACGACCTGTGCAGGGTGTCTCATAGTGGAGGCCAGTGCTGTTTAACTTGAGCTTGGACACTTCTAATAGCAAAGTGGCAAAGTTCAATTTGTAACAACAAGGCTTCAGGTTCATTCCTACTTGATAATATATTGATTGGTCAAATGCTTTCTGCTTTAATTTCAACCAAAATCCTTATGAGGGAAATTCATTTGATAAATTGATAAACCAAATCCTTATGAGGGAAATTCATTTGATAAATTGCAGCTAAGAGCTTTCTCGTTGGATGAACGCTACTTATTCTTGAATGAAGACTCGACGAGGTGGCCGAGTGGTTAAGGCGATGGACTGCTAATCCATTGGGATATTCCCGCGTGAGTTCGAATCTCATTCTCGTCGATTTGCTTTTAATTTATAAATCAATATTGCCAGTCTGTTTTGTCATGAGTGACACCTAGCCGTAAGATCGTTACCGAAAATTAATTGCATTCCTGTTGGCATATGTAGCAAATAGCGAAGACCAGAAATGGTGGCGAGAAACCGTGAAACGTTACCTACCTTTGCCGATATGGAGAAATGTCCCAACAATGTTAAGGAGGATGAATTCAACTTATTTTTATATATCTAGTGTGTTGGGATGCGTCACGGATTAGTTCTGCCTGATACTAGTGGTCAATGCTGTTTAGTTTGAGCTTGAAATCTCTGGTAGTAAAGTGGTAAAGTTCACTTTATAACTACAAGGCTCCAGGTTCATTCCTACCGCATGATATATTGATTGGTCACATGCTTTCTTCCTTAATTCCCAGTCCACCAAATCCTTATGAAGGAAGTTTATTAGAGAAATTGAAACTACGAGCTTTCTCGTAGGATGGAGGCTACTTATTCTTGAATGAAGACTTGACGTAACGTCCACTGGCTCTCCCTTCCTCTCCCTCTTCTCTCTCTCTCTCTCTCTCTCTCTTTCTCTCTCTCTCTCTCTCTCTCTCTCTCTCTCTCTCTTTATCTATCTATCTATCGTTCAGACTGGATGTTCGTACACTGGAATAAATAATGAGGTTGTTTCCAGATATTCTCCACAAGAACCTAAAGCTGATTCTACATGACCTTTTCGTGACAGATTATATACTTTAAAACAGTATCTCCGGTTTATTGCCCGCAGAATCTTTGTTTAACACTGTTCATGCACTGGTTAAAATAACGGAAGATTGAAATTTCATTGCAGATCTCTTGATTCTTTCCGGTATATAATCCACAAAAAGGCAACTGTGTGATTAGTGTATTACTTTTTTTACATACACTTAAGCATAACGATTTTTTTAGGCTACTATTCCACGAATGAAATAATAAATTAAGATATTGCTTCTGATTCACAGCGATGAGGTGGCCGAGTGGTTAAGGCGATGGACTGCTAATCCATTGGGATATTCCCGCGTGAGTTCGAATCTCATCCTCGTCGGTCAGATTTGTTTTAATTCATGAACCAATATTTTGGGTCTACTTCGTCATGAGTGACATCTAGTCGTAAAATCGTTGCCGAAAATTGATTGCATTTCCAGTTGGTGTATGTGGTAAATAACGAAGACAATGAATAGTGCTGAGGTATTGGGAAACATTTCTAAACCTCGCCGATATAGAGAAATGTTCCAACTATATTAACGAGATGAAGTTTTTTTCTTTTTTTAATATCTAGAGTGGTGGGACGCGTTACCCACGACCTGTGCAGGGTGTCTCATAGTGGAGGCCAGTGCTGTTTAACTTGAGCTTGGACACTTCTAATAGCAAAGTGGCAAAGTTCAATTTGTAACAACAAGGCTTCAGCTTCATTCCTACTTCATAATATATTGATTGGTCAAATGCTTTCTGCTTTAATTTCAACCAAAATCCTTATGAGGGAAATTCATTTGATAAATTGATAAACCAAATCCTTATGAGGGAAATTCATTTGATAAATTGCAGCTAAGAGCTTTCTCGTTGGATGAACGCTACTTATTCTTGAATGAAGACTCGACGAGGTGGCCGAGTGGTTAAGGCGATGGACTGCTAATCCATTGGGATATTCCCGCGTGAGTTCGAATCTCATTCTCGTCGATTTGCTTTTAATTTATAAATCAATATTGCCAGTCTGTTTTGTCATGAGTGACACCTAGCCGTAAGATCGTTACCGAAAATTAATTGCATTCCTGTTGGCATATGTAGCAAATAGCGAAGACCAGAAATGGTGGCGAGAAACCGTGAAACATTTCCTACCTTTGCCGATATGGAGAAATGTCCCAACAATGTTAAGGAGGATGAATTCAACTTATTTTTATATATCTAGTGTGTTGGGATGCGTCACGGATTAGTTCTGCCTGATACTAGTGGTCAATGCTGTTTAGTTTGAGCTTGAAATCTCTGGTAGTAAAGTGGTAAAGTTCACTTTATAACTACAAGGCTCCAGGTTCATTCCTACCGCATGATATGTTGATTGGTCACATGCTTTCTTCCTTAATTCCCAGTCCACCAAATCCTTATGAAGGAAGTTTATTAGAGAAATTGAAACTACGAGCTTTCTCGTAGGATGGAGGCTACTTATTCTTGAATGAAGACTTGACGTAACGTCCACTGGCTCTCCCTTCCTCTCCCTCTTCTCTCTCTATCTCTATCTCCCTCTCTCTCTCTCTCTCTCTCTCTCTCTCCCTCTCGCTCTCTCTCGCTCTCTCTCTCTCTCTCTCTCTCTCTCTCTCTCTCTATTTATCTATCTATCTATCTATCGTTCAGACTGGAAGTTCGTACACTGGAATAAATAATGAGGTTGTTTCCAGATATTCTCCACAAGAACCTAAAGCTGATTCTACATGACCTTTTCGTGACAGATTATATACTTTAAAAGAGTATCTCCGGTTTATTGCCCGCAGAATCTTTGTTTAACACTGTTCATGCACTGATGTGTTTCATACGTTACTAAATCTGGTTAAAATAACGGAAGATTGAAATTTCATTGCTGATCTCTTGATTCTTTCCGGTATATAATCCACAAAAAGGCAACTTGCTGGCAGAATCGTTAACACTTCGGACACAATGTTAGGCGGCATTTCGTACGTCCTTACGTTCTGGGTCTCGACATTCCCTTTCTGTAATCGACTTAGCCCCGCCACCGAAATTTGTTGACCTTGCACCAAAATCGGAAACCTATAAATTCTCCACCGTTTACAATTGTTTTACTAATTAATGTAGATTTGGTTTATATCTTTACCTGTTATTTCTTTTCGTAATCCATTTTAAGCAAGTTTTTCTCATTTTTATTAATATATGTACGATCAGGTATCCAAATCGTTGATACATAGATTCTAATTAATATTTACCTATTTTAAACAAATACTATCAATCTGTTCGTTACAAACTTTTCGTGATTTTAAATTAACTTTAGTATCGATAAACTATCGATAAATAAGTCGTTAGTTTCTCATGGTAATTCTGTGTGATTAGTGTATTACTTTTTTTACATACACTTAAGCATAACGATTTTTTTAGGCTACTATTCCACGAATGAAATAATAAATTAAGATATTACTTCTGATTTACAGCGACGGGGTGGCCGAGTGGTTAAGGCGATGGACTGCTAATCCATTGGGATATTCCCGCGTGAGTTCGAATCTCATACTCGTCGGTCAGTTTTGTTTTAATTCATTAACCAATATTTTGGGTCTATTTCGTCATGAGTGACATCTAGTCGTAAAATCGTTGCCGAAAATTGATTGCATTTCCAGTTGGTGTATGTGGTAAATAACGAAGACAATGAATAGTGCTGAGGTATTGGGAAACATTTCTAAACCTCGCCGATATGGAGAAATGCTCCAACTATATTAACGAGATGAAGTTTTTTTCTTTTTTTAATATCTAGAGTGGTGGGACGCGTTACCCACGACCTGTGCAGGGTGTCTCATAGTGGAGGCCAGTGCTGTTTAACTTGAGCTTGGACACTTCTAATAGCAAAGTGGCAAAGTTCAATTTGTAACAACAAGGCTTCAGGTTCATTCCTACTTCATAATATATTGATTGGTCAAATGCTTTCTGCTTTAATTTCAACCAAAATCCTTATGAGGGAAATTCATTTGATAAATTGATAAACCAAATCCTTATGAGGGAAATTCATTTGATAAATTGCAGCTAAGAGCTTTCTCGTTGGATGAACGCTACTTATTCTTGAATGAAGACTTGGTAGAACGCCCACTCACTCGTTCGATGAAGACTATCTATTTTTCAATGAAGACCCAATGAAATAATAAATTAAGATATTGCTTGATTCTTCCGGCGACGAGGTGGCCGAGTGGTTAAGGCGATGGACTGCTAATCCATTGGGATATTCCCGCGTGCGTTAGAATCTCATCCCCGTCGGTTTGCTTCTTTTTTAATAAAAATTTTTAATCTATATTTCGAGTCTGTTTTGCCCTGAGTGACACCTAGCCGCAAAACTTGCCGAAAATTAATTGGACACCCTGTTTGGCGGATCTGGCAAATAACGAAGTCCATGAATGGTTTTCGAGAAACAGAGAAACATTTCCAACCCTTGTCGATATGGAGAAATGTTCCAACAATGTTAGGAGGATAAATTCAATTTTTTAAAATATCTAGTTTGGCGTGGCAGGGCGGAGTGCGTCACCGATGATTTCTGCTGGGTGTCTGATACGGGTGGTCAGTGCTGTTTTGCTAGAGCTTGAACATCTCTAGTAGTGAAGTGGCAAGGTTGATTTTGTAACTCCATAGTTCCAGGTTCATTCCTACTGCATGATATATTGATTGGTCAAACGCTTTCTGCTTTAATTTCAAGTCAACCAAATCCTTATTAGGAAAACAATCGAGAAACTGAAACTACGAATTTTCTCGCGTTATAAAGTCTTCTTGAATGAAGACTTGGCCCAACCTCCACTCGCTCTCCCCATTCCTTCCCTCCTTCTTTCTCTATCTCTCTCACTCTCTGTCTCTCTCTCTCTCTCTATATATATATATGTGAAGGTGCATGGTTCAGTGGTTAGAGCGTCGAGCTTACGATTGTGAGGTTGTGAGTTCGAATCCCGGACCGGGCTGCGTGTTGTGTTCTTGAGCAAGACACTTTACTACACGTTGTTCCAGTTAACTCAACTGTAGAAATGAGTTGCGACGTCACAGGTACCAAGCTGTATCGGCCCCTTTGCCTTTCCCTTGGATAACACTGGTGGCATGGAGAGGGGAGGCTGGTATGCATGGGCAACTTCTGGCCTTCCATAAAACAACCTTGCCCGGACTTGTGGGTGGGAGGGTAACTTTCTAGGTGCAATCCCATGGTCAGTCATGACCATAGGGGGCCTCAGCAGTATATATGACGAGGTTTTTGAGTTCTGTTCCTCGAATGAAACAGTAAAGTGTTAAAAAATGTGAGGGTGTTCGTGTCGACGAGGTGGCCGAGTGGTTAAGGCGATGGACTGCTAATCCATTGGGATATTCCCGCGTGAATTCGAATCTCATTCTCGTCGATTTGCTTTTAATTTATAAATCAATATTGCCAGTCTGTTTTGTCATGAGTGACACCTAGCCGTAAGATCGTTACCGAAAATTAATTGCATTCCTGTTGGCATATGTAGCAAATAGCGAAGACCAGAAATGGTGGCGAGAAACCGTGAAACATTTCCTACCTTTGCCGATATGGAGAAATGTCCCAACAATGTTAAGGAGGATGAATTCAACTTATTTTTATATATCTAGTGTGTTGGGATGCGTCACGGATTAGTTCTGCCTGATACTAGTGGTCAATGCTGTTTAGTTTGAGCTTGAAATCTCTGGTAGTAAAGTGGTAAAGTTCACTTTATAACTACAAGGCTCCAGGTTCATTCCTACCGCATGATATATTGATTGGTCACATGCTTTCTTCCTTAATTCCCAGTCCACCAAATCCTTATGAAGGAAGTTTATTAGAGAAATTGAAACTACGAGCTTTCTCGTAGGATGGAGGCTACTTATTCTTGAATGAAGACTTGACGTAACGTCCACTGGCTCTCCCTTCCTCTCCCTCTTCTCTCTCTCTCTCTCTCTCTCTCTCTCTCTCCTTCTCTCTCTCGCTCTCCCTCTCTCTCTTTCTCTCTCTCTCTCTCTCTCTCTCTCTCTCTCTCTCTCTCTCTTTCTCTCTCTCTATTTATCTATCTATCTATCTATCGTTCAGACTGGAAGTTCGTACACTGGAATAAATAATGAGGTTGTTTCCAGATATTCTCCACAAGAACTTAATGCTGATTCTACATGACCTTTTCGTGACAGATTATATACTTTAAAACAGTATGTCCGGTTTATTGCCCGCAGAATCTTTGTTTAACACTGTTCATGCACTGATGTGTTTCATACGTTACTAAATCTGGTTAAAATAACGGAAGATTGAAATTTCATTGCTGATCTCTTGATTCTTTCCGGTATATAATCCACAAAAAGGCAACTTGATGGCAGAATCGTTAACACTTCGGACACAATGTCAGGCGGCATTTCGTACGTCCTTACGTTCTGGGTCTCGACATTCCCTTTCTGTAATCGACTTAGCCCCGCCACCGAAATTTGTTGACCTTGCACCAAAATCGGAAACCTATAAATTCTCCACCGTTTACAATTGTTTTACTAATTAATGTAGATTTGGTTTATATCTTTACCTGTTATTTCTCTTCGAGATCCATTTTAAGAAAGTTTTTCTCATTTTTATTAATATACGTACGATCAGGTATCCAAATCGTTGATACATAGATTCTAATTAATTATAGATTCTAATTAATATTTACCTATTTTAAACAAATGCTCTCAATCTGTTCGTTACAAACTTTTCTTGATTTTAAATTAACTTTAGTATCGATAAACTATCGATAAATAAGTCGTTAGTTTCTCATGGTAATTCTGTGTGATTAGTGTATTACTTTTTTTACATACACTTAAGCATAACGATTTTTTTAGGCTACTATTCCACGAATGAAATAATAAATTAAGATATTGCTTCTGATTTACAGCGACGCGGTGGCCGAGTGGTTAAGGCGATGGACTGCTAATCCATTGGGAAATTCCCGCGTGAGTTCGAATCTCATCCTCGTCGGTCAGTTTGGTTTTAATTCATGAACCAATATTTTGGGTCTATTTCGTCATGAGTGACATCTAGTCGTAAAATCGTTGCCGAAAATTGATTGCATTTCCAGTTGGTGTATGTGGTAAATAACGAAGACAATGAATAGTGCTGAGGTATTGGGAAACATTTCTAAACCTCGCCGATATGGAGAAATGTTCCAACTATATTAACGAGATGAAGTTTTTTTCTTTTTTTAATATCTAGAGTGGTGGGACGCGTTACCCACGACCTGTGCAGGGTGTCTCATAGTGGAGGCCAGTGCTGTTTAACTTGAGCTTGGACACTTCTAATAGCAAAGTGGCAAAGTTCAACTTGTAACAACAAGGCTTCAGGTTCATTCCTACTTCATAATATATTGATTGGTCAAATGCTTTCTGCTTTAATTTCAACCAAAATCCTTATGAGGGAAATTCATTTGATAAATTGATAAACCAAATCCTTATGAGGGAAATTCATTTGATAAATTGCAGCTAAGAGCTTTCTCGTTGGATGAACGCTACTTATTCTTGAATGAAGACTTGGCAGAACGCCCACTCACTCGTTCGATGAAAACTATCTATTTTTCAATGAAGACCCAATGAAATAATAAATTAAGATATTGCTTAGTTCCTCCGGCGACGAGGTGGCCGAGTGGTTAAGGCGATGGACTGCTAATCCATTGGGATATTCCCGCGTGAGTTCGAATCTCATCCTCGTCGGTCTGGTTTTTTAAAAATTTATAAATGAATATTTTGGGTCTCTGTCTCTCGTTCTGAGTGATAGCTCGTTTTGCTTTCAAATAAATAATACCATTGCTTCCGAATATTCTCCACAAGAACATAAATCTGGTTCTATCTGACCTCTTCGTGAAAGATTGTTATGGTTTAAAACAATATGGCCTTTTTATTGCCAGAAGAATCTTTGTTTAGCATTGTTCAGTATCTGGTTTGTTTCATACGCTGTTAAATTTAGTTGAGATAAGGGAGGATTAAAGTTTGGTAGCTTATCTATTGAGGCTTCCTTATATTCTCTCTGGCGTTCACTATGTTTTATTAATGAATTTAGTTTGTGGTAGATTTGCTACATAGTCTTTATCTATCATTTCTTTTCGTAATCCATCTTATGCAATTACTTCGTATTTCCATTTCCATTAATACATGTACGATCAGGTATCTAAATCATTAATATTTATATATATTTCAAGATATATTTACCTATTTTAAACGAACACTCTCAATCAGGTCGTTACAAACTTTCCTTGATTAAAATATTTTTAGGTTCGATAATCTATCGATAAATATGAAGTTGGTTTCTCATAGCAATTCTTTGTTTCTTATTAGTGTATTACTCTTTTTACTGACGCTTACCATGACGAAGTTTTTGAGTCGTCTGTTCCACGAGTGAAACAGTAAATTGTTAAAAAATTTGCTGGTGTTTGTGTCGACGAGGTGGCCGAGTGGTTAAGGCGATGGACTGCTAATCCATTGGGATATTCCCGCGTGAGTTCGAATCTCATTCTCGTCGATTTGCTTTTAATTTATAAATCAATATTGCCAGTCTGTTTTGTCATGAGTGACACCTAGCCGTAAGATCGTTACCGAAAATTAATTGCATTCCTGTTGGCATATGTAGCAAATAGCGAAGACCAGAAATGGTGGCGAGAAACCGTGAAACATTTCCTACCTTTGCCGATATGGAGAAATGTCCCAACAATGTTAAGGAGGATGAATTCAACTTATTTTTATATATCTAGTGTGTTGGGATGCGTCACGGATTAGTTCTGCCTGATACTAGTGGTCAATGCTGTTTAGTTTCAGCTTGAAATCTCTGGTAGTAAAGTGGTAAAGTTCACTTTATAACTACAAGGCTCCAGGTTCATTCCTACCGCATGATATATTGATTGGTCACATGCTTTCTTCCTTAATTCCCAGTCTACCAAATCCTTATGAAGGAAGTTTATTAGAGAAATTGAAACTACGAGCTTTCTTGTAGGATGGAGGCTACTTATTCTTGAATGAAGACTTGACGTAACGTCCACTGGCTCTCCCTTCCTCTCCCTCTTCTCGCTCTTTCTCTCTCTACCTCTCTCTCTCTCTCTCTCTCTCTCTCTCTCTCTCTCTCTCTCTCTCTCTCTCTCTCTCTCTCTCTCTCTTTATCTATCTATCTATCGTTCAGACTGGAAGTTCGTACACTGGAATAAATAATGAGGTTGTTTCCAGATATTCTCCACAAGAACCTAAAGCTGATTCTACATGACCTTTTCGTGACAGATTATATACTTTAAAACAGTATCTCCGGTTTATTGCCCGCAGAATCTTTGTTTAACACTGTTCATGCACTGATGTGTTTCATACGTTACTAAATCTGGTTAAAATAACGGAAGATTGAAATTTCATTGCTGATCTCTTGATTCTTTCCGGTATATAATCCACAAAAAGGCAACTTGCTGGCAGAATCGTTAACACTTCGGACACAATGTCAGGCGGCATTTCGTACGTCCTTACGTTCTGGGTCTCGACATTCCCTTTCTGTAATCGACTTAGCCCCGCCGCCGAAATTTGTTGACCTTGCACCAAAATCGGAAACCTATAAATTCTCCACCGTTTACAATTGTTTTACTAATTAATGTAGATTTGGTTTATATCTTTACCTGTTATTTCTTTTCGTAATCCATTTTAAGCAAGTTTTTCTCATTTTTATTAATATATGTACGATCAGGTATCCAAATCGTTGATACATAGATTCTAATTAATTATAGATTCTAATTAATATTTACCTATTTTAAACAAATGCTCTCAATCTGTTCGTTAGAAACTTTTCTTGATTTTAAATTAACTTTAGTATCGATAAACTATCGATAAATAAGTAGTTAGTTTCTCATGATAATTCTGTGTGATTAGTGTATTACTTTTTTTACATACACTTAAGCATAACGATTTTTTTAGGCTACTATTCCACGAATGAAATAATAAATTAAGATATTGCTTCTGATTTACAGCGACGAGGTGGCCGAGTGGTTAAGGCGATGGACTGCTAATCCATTGGGAAATTCCTGCGTGAGTTCGAATGTCATCCTCGTCGGTCAGTTTGGTTTTAATTCATGAACCAATATTTTGGGTCTATTTCGTCATGAGTGACATCTAGTCGTAAAATCGTTGCCGAAAATTGATTGCATTTCCAGTTGGTGTATGTGGTAAATAACGAAGACAATGAATAGTGCTGAGGTATTGGGAAACATTTCTAAACCTCGCCGATATGGAGAAATGTTCCAACTATATTAACGAGATGAAGTTTTTTTCTTTTTTTAATATCTAGAGTGGTGGGACGCGTTACCCACGACCTGTGCAGGGTGTCTCATAGTGGAGGCCAGTGCTGTTTAACTTGAGCTTGGACACTTCTAATAGCAAAGTGGCAAAGTTCAATTTGTAACAACAAGGCTTCAGGTTCATTCCTACTTCATAATATATTGATTGGTCAAATGCTTTCTGCTTTAATTTCAACCAAAATCCTTATGAGGGAAATTCCTTTGATAAATTGATAAACCAAATCCTTATGAGGGAAATTCATTTGATAAATTGCAGCTAAGAGCTTTCTCGTTGGATGAACGCTACTTATTCTTGAATGAAGACTTGGCAGAACGCCCACTCACTCGTTCGATGAAGACTATCTATTTTTCAATGAAGACCCAATGAAATAATAAATTAAGATATTGCTTGATTCTTCCGGCGAAGGGGTGGCCGAGTGGTTATGGCGATGGACTGCTAATCCATTGGGATATTCCCGCGTGAGTTCGAATCTCATCCTCGTCGGTCTGGTTTTTTAAAAATTTATAAATGAATATTTTGGGTACTGTCTCTCGTTCTGAGTGATAGTTCGTTTTGCTTTCAAATAAATAATACCATTGCTTCCGAATATTCTCCACAAGAACATAAATCTGGTTCTATCTGACCTCTTCTTGAAACATTGTTATGGTTTAAAACAATATGGCCTTTTTATTGCCAGAAGAATCTTTGTTTAGCATTGTTCAGTATCTGGTTTGTTTCATACGCTGTTAAATTTAGTTGAGATAAGGGAGGATTAAAGTTTGGTAGCTTATCTATTGAGGCTTCCTTATATTCTCTCTGGCGTTCACTATGTTTTATTAATGAATTTAGTTTGTGGTAGATTTGCTACATAGTCTTTATCTATTATTTCTTTTCGTAATCCATCTTATGCAATTACTTCGTATTTCCATTTCCATTAATACATGTACAATCAGGTATCTAAATCATTAATATTTATATATATTTCAAGATATATTTACCTATTTTAAACGTACACTCTCAATCAGGTCGTTACAAACTTTCCTTGATTAAAATATTTTTAGGTTCGATAATCTATCGATAAATATGAAGTTGGTTTCTCATAGCAATTCTTTGTTTCTTATTAGTGTATTACTCTTTTTACTGACGCTTACCATGACGAAGTTTTTGAGTCGTCTGTTCCACGAGTGAAACAGTAAATTGTTAAAAAATTTGCTGGTGTTTGTGTCGACGAGGTGGCCGAGTGGTTAAGGCGATGGACTGCTAATCCATTGGGATATTCCCGCGTGAGTTCGAATCTCATCCTCGTCGGTCAGTTTGGTTTTAATTCATGAACCAATATTTTGGGTCTATTTCGTCATGAGAGACATCTAGTCGTAAAATCGTTGCCGAAAATTGAGTGCATTCCCAGTTGGTGTATGTGGTAAATAACGAAGACAATGAATAGTGCTGAGGTATTGGGAAACATTTCTAAACCTCGCCGATATGGAGAAATGTTCCAACTATATTAACGAGATGAAGTTTATTTCTTTTTTTAATATCTAGAGTGGTGGGACGCGTTACCCACGACCTGTGCAGGGTGTCTCATAGTGGAGGTCAGTGCTGTTTAACTTGAGCTTGGACACTTCTAATAGCAAAGTGGCAAAGTTCAATTTGTAACAACAAGGCTTCAGCTTCATTCCTACTTCATAATATATTGATTGGTCAAATGCTTTCTGCTTTAATTTCAACCAAAATCCTTATGAGGGAAATTCATTTGATAAATTGATAAACCAAATCCTTATGAGGGAAATTCATTTGATAAATTGCAGCTAAGAGCTTTCTCGTTGGATGAACGCTACTTATTCTTGAATGAAGACTTGGCAGAACGCCCACTCACTCGTTCGATGAAGACTATCTATTTTTCAATGAAGACCCAATGAAATAATAAATTAAGATATTGCTTGATTCTTCCGGCGACGAGGTGGCCGAGTGGTTAAGGCGATGGACTGCTAATCCATTGGGATATTCCCGCGTGAGTTCGAATCTCATCCTCGTCGGTCTGGTTTTTTTAAAATTTATAAATGAATATTTTGGGTACTGTCTCTCGTTCTGAGTGATAGTTCGTTTTGCTTTCAAATAAATAATACCATTACTTCCGAATATTCTCCACAAGAACATAAATCTGGTTCTATCTGACCTCTTCTTGAAACATTGTTATGGTTTAAAACAATATGGCCTTTTTATTGCCAGAAGAATCTTTGTTTAGCATTGTTCATTATCTGGTTTGTTTCATACGCTGTTAAATTTAGTTGAGATAAGGGAGGATTAAAGTTTGGTAGCTTATCTATTGAGGCTTCCTTATATTCTCTCTGGCGTTCACTATGTTTTATTAATGAATTTAGTTTGTGGTAGATTTGCTACATAGTCTTTATCTATTATTTCTTTTCGTAATCCATCTTATGCAATTACTTCGTATTTCCATTTCCATTAATACATGTACGATCAGGTATCTAAATCATTAATATTTATATATATTTCAAGATATATTTACCTATTTTAAACGAACACTCTCAATCAGGTCGTTACAAACTTTCCTTGATTAAAATATTTTTAGGTTCGATAATCTATCGATAAATATGAAGTTGGTTTCTCATAGCAATTCTTTGTTTCTTATTAGTGTATTACTCTTTTTACTGACGCTTACCATGACGAAGTTTTTGAGTCGTCTGTTCCACGAGTGAAACAGTAAATTGTTAAAAAATTTGATGGTGTTTGTGTCGACGAGGTGGCCGAGTGGTTAAGGCGATGGACTGCTAATCCATTGGGATATTCCCGCGTGAGTTCGAATCTCATCCTCGTCGGTCAGTTTGGTTTTAATTCATCAACCAATATTTTGGGTCTATTTCGTCATGAGTGACATCTAGTCGTAAAATCGTTGCCGAAAATTGAGTGCATTCCCAGTTGGTGTATGTGGTAAATAACGAAGACAATGAATAGTGCTGAGGTATTGGGAAACATTTCTAAACCTCGCCGATATGGAGAAATGTTCCAACTATATTAACGAGATGAAGTTTTTTTCTTTTTTTAATATCTAGAGTGGTGGGACGCGTTACCCACGACCTGTGCAGGGTGTCTCATAGTGGAGGTCAGTGCTGTTTAACTTGAGCTTGGACACTTCTAATAGCAAAGTGGCAAAGTTCAATTTGTAACAACAAGGCTTCAGCTTCATTCCTACTTCATAATATATTGATTGGTCAAATGCTTTCTGCTTTAATTTCAACCAAAATCCTTATGAGGGAAATTCATTTGATAAATTGATAAACCAAATCCTTATGAGGGAAATTCATTTGATAAATTGCAGCTAAGAGCTTTCTCGTTGGATGAACGCTACTTATTCTTGAATGAAGACTTGGCAGAACGCCCGCTCACTCGTTCGATGAAGACTATCTATTTTTCAATGAAGACCCAATGAAATAATAAATTAAGATATTGCTTGATTCTTCCGGCGACGAGGTGGCCGAGTGGTTAAGGCGATGGACTGCTAATCCATTGGGATATTCCCGCGTGAGTTCGAATCTCATCCTCGTCGGTCTGGTTTTTTTTAAATTTATAAATGAATATTTTGGGTACTGTCTCTCGTTCTGAGTGATAGTTCGTTTTGCTTTCAAATAAATAATACCATTGCTTCCGAATATTCTCCACAAGAACATAAATCTGGTTCTATCTGACCTCTTCTTGAAACATTGTTATGGTTTAAAACAATATGGCCTTTTTATTGCCAGAAGAATCTTTGTTTAGCATTGTTCAGTATCTGGTTTGTTTCATACGCTGTTAAATTTAGTTGAGATAAGGGAGGATTAAAGTTTGGTAGCTTATCTATTGAGGCTTCCTTATATTCTCTCTGGCGTTCACTATGTTTTATTAATGAATTTAGTTTGTGGTAGATTTGCTACATAGTCTTTATCTATTATTTCTTTTCGTAATCCATCTTATGCAATTACTTCGTATTTCCATTTCCATTAATACATGTACGATCAGGTATCTAAATCATTAATATTTATATATATTTCAAGATATATTTACCTATTTTAAACGAACACTCTCAATCAGGTCGTTACAAACTTTCCTTGATTAAAATATTTTTAGGTTCGATAATCTATCGATAAATATGAAGTTGGTTTCTCATAGCAATTCTTTGTTTCTTATTAGTGTATTACTCTTTTTACTGACGCTTACCATGACGAAGTTTTTGAGTCGTCTGTTCCACGAGTGAAACAGTAAATTGTTAAAAAATTTGATGGTGTTTGTGTCGACGAGGTGGCCGAGTGGTTAAGGCGATGGACTGCTAATCCATTGGGATATTCCCGCGTGAGTTCGAATTTCATCCTCGTCGGTCAGTTTGGTTTTAATTCATGAACCAATATTTTGGGTCTATTTCGTCATGAGAGACATCTAGTCGTAAAATCGTTGCCGAAAATTGAGTGCATTCCCAGTTGGTGTATGTGGTAAATAACGAAGACAATGAATAGTGCTGAGGTATTGGGAAACATTTCTAAACCTCGCCGATATGGAGAAATGTTCCAACTATATTAACGAGATGAAGTTTTTTTCTTTTTTTAATATCTAGAGTGGTGGGACGCGTTACCCACGACCTGTGCAGGGTGTCTCATAGTGGAGGTCAGTGCTGTTTAACTTGAGCTTGGACACTTCTAATAGCAAGTGGCAAAGTTCAATTTGTAACAACAAGGCTTCAGCTTCATTCCTACTTCATAATATATTGATTGGTCAAATGCTTTCTGCTTTAATTTCAACCAAAATCCTTATGAGGGAAATTCATTTGATAAATTGATAAACCAAATCCTTATGAGGGAAATTCATTTGATAAATTGCAGCTAAGAGCTTTCTCGTTGGATGAACGCTACTTATTCTTGAATGAAGACTTGGCAGAACGCCCACTCACTCGTTCGATGAAGACTATCTATTTTTCAATGAAGACCCAATGAAATAATAAATTAAGATATTGCTTGATTCTTCCGGCGACGAGGTGGCCGAGTGGTTAAGGCGATGGACTGCTAATCCATTGGGATATTCCCGCGTGAGTTCGAATCTCATCCTCGTCGGTCTGGTTTTTTTAAAATTTATAAATGAATATTTTGGGACTCTTTCTCTCGTTCTGAGTGATAGTTCGTTTTGCTTTCAAATAAATAATACCATTGCTTCCGAATATTCTCCACAAGAACATAAATCTGGTTCTATCTGACCTCTTCTTGAAACATTGTTATGGTTTAAAACAATATGGCCTTTTTATTGCCAGAAGAATCTTTGTTTAGCATTGTTCAGTATCTGGTTTGTTTCATACGCTGTTAAATTTAGTTGAGATAAGGGAGGATTAAAGTTTGGTAGCTTATCTATTGAGGCTTCCTTATATTCTCTCTGGCGTTCACTATATTTTATTAATGAATTTAGTTTGTGGTAGATTTGCTACATAGTCTTTATCTATTATTTCTTTTCGTAATCCATCTTATGCAATTACTTCGTATTTCCATTTCCATTAATACATGTACGATCAGGTATCTAAATCATTAATATTTATATATATTTCAAGATATATTTACCTATTTTAAACGAACACTCTCAATCAGGTCGTTACAAACTTTCCTTGATTAAAATATTTTTAGGTTCGATAATCTATCGATAAATATGAAGTTGGTTTCTCATAGCAATTCTTTGTTTCTTATTAGTGTATTACTCTTTTTACTGACGCTTACCATGACGAAGTTTTTGAGTCGTCTGTTCCACGAGTGAAACAGTAAATTGTTAAAAAATTTGCTGGTGTTTGTGTCGACGAGGTGGCCGAGTGGTTAAGGCGATGGACTGCTAATCCATTGGGATATTCCCGCGTGAGTTCGAATCTCATCCTCGTCGGTCAGTTTGGTTTTAATTCATGAACCAATATTTTGGGTCTATTTCGTCATGAGAGACATCTAGTCGTAAAATCGTTGCCGAAAATTGAGTGCATTCCCAGTTGGTGTATGTGGTAAATAACGAAGACAATGAATAGTGCTGAGGTATTGGGAAACATTTCTAAACCTCGCCGATATGGAGAAATGTTCCAACTATATTAACGAGATGAAGTTTTTTTCTTTTTTTAATATCTAGAGTGGTGGGACGCGTTACCCACGACCTGTGCAGGGTGTCTCATAGTGGAGGCCAGTGCTGTTTAACTTGAGCTTGAACACTTCTAATAGCAAAGTGGCAACGTTCAATTTGTAACAACAAGGCTTCAGCTTCATTCCTACTTCATAATATATTGATTGGTCAAATGCTTTCTGCTTTAATTTCAACCAAAATCCTTATGAGGGAAATTCATTTGATAAATTGATAAACCAAATCCTTATGAGGGAAATTCATTTGATAAATTGCAGCTAAGAGCTTTCACGTTGGATGAACGCTACTTATTCTTGAATGAAGACTTGGCAGAACGCCCACTCACTCGTTCGATGAAGACTATCTATTTTTCAATGAAGACCCAATGAAATAATAAATTAAGATATTGCTTGATTCTTCCGGCGACGAGGTGGCCGAGTGGTTAAGGCGATGGACTGCTAATCCATTGGGATATTCCCGCGTGAGTTCGAATCTCATCCTCGTCGGTCTGGTTTTTTTAAAATTTATAAATGAATATTTTGGGTCTCTGTCTCTCGTTCTGAGTGATAGTTCGTTTTGCTTTCAAATAAATAATACCACTGCTTCCGAATATTCTCCACAAGAACATAAATCTGGTTCTATCTGACCTCTTCTGGAAACATTGTTATGGTTTAAAACAATATGGCCTTTTTATTGCCAGAAGAATCTTTGTTTAGCATTGTTCAGTATCTGGTTTGTTTCATACGCTGTTAAATTTAGTTGAGATAAGGGAGGATTAAAGTTTGGTAGCTTATCTATTGAGGCTTCCTTATATTCTCTCTGGCGTTCACTATGTTTTATTAATGAATTTAGTTTGTGGTAGATTTGCTACATAGTCTTTATCTATTATTTCTTTTCGTAATCCATCTTATGCAATTACTTCGTATTTCCATTTCCATTAATACATGTACGATCAGGTATCTAAATCATTAATATTTATATATATTTCAAGATATATTTACCTATTTTAAACGAACACTCTCAATCAGGTCGTTACAAACTTTCCTTGATTAAAATATTTTTAGGTTCGATAATCTATCGATAAATATGAAGTTGGTTTCTCATAGCAATTCTTTGTTTCTTATTAGTGTATTACTCTTTTTACTGACGCTTACCATGACGAAGTTTTTGAGTCGTCTGTTCCACGAGTGAAACAGTAAATTGTTAAAAAATTTGCTGGTGTTTGTGTCGACGAGGTGGCCGAGTGGTTAAGGCGATGGACTGCTAATCCATTGGGATATTCCCGCGTGAGTTCGAATCTCATCCTCGTCGGTCAGTTTGGTTTTAATTCATGAACCAATATTTTGGGTCTATTTCGTCATGAGAGACATCTAGTCGTAAAATCGTTGCCGAAAATTGAGTGCATTCCCAGTTGGTGTATGTGGTAAATAACGAAGACAATGAATAGTGCTGAGGTATTGGGAAACATTTCTAAACCTCGCCGATATGGAGAAATGTTCCAACTATATTAACGAGATGAAGTTTTTTTCTTTTTTTAATATCTAGAGTGGTGGGACGCGTTACCCACGACCTGTGCAGGGTGTCTCATAGTGGAGGTCAGTGCTGTTTAACTTGAGCTTGGACACTTCTAATAGCAAAGTGGCAAAGTTCAATTTGTAACAACAAGGCTTCAGCTTCATTCCTACTTCATAATATATTGATTGGTCAAATGCTTTCTGCTTTAATTTCAACCAAAATCCTTATGAGGGAAATTCATTTGATAAATTGCAGCTAAGAGCTTTCTCGTTGGATGAACGCTACTTATTCTTGAATGAAGACTCGACGAGGTGGCCGAGTGGTTAAGGCGATGGACTGCTAAGCCATTGGGATATTCCCGCGTGAGTTCGAATCTCATTCTCGTCGATTTGCTTTTAATTTATAAATCAATATTGCCAGTCTGTTTTGTCATGAGTGACACCTAGCCGTAAGATCGTTACCGAAAATTAATTGCATTCCTGTTGGCATATGTAGCAAATAGCGAAGACCAGAAATGGTGGCGAGAAACCGTGAAACATTTCCTACCTTTGCCGATATGGAGAAATGTCCCAACAATGTTAAGGAGGATGAATTCAACTTATTTTTATATATCTAGTGTGTTGGGATGCGTCACGGATTAGTTCTGCCTGATACTAGTGGTCAATGCTGTTTAGTTTCAGCTTGAAATCTCTGGTAGTAAAGTGGTAAAGTTCACTTTATAACTACAAGGCTCCAGGTTCATTCCTACCGCATGATATATTGATTGGTCACATGCTTTCTTCCTTAATTCCCAGTCCACCAAATCCTTATGAAGGAAGTTTATTAGAGAAATTGAAACTACGAGCTTTCTCGTAGGATGGAGGCTACTTATTCTTGAATGAAGACTTGACGTAACGTCCACTGGCTCTCCCTTCCTCTCCCTCTTCTCTCTCTCTCTCTCTCTCCCCCTCTCTCTCTCTCTCTCTCTCTCTCTCTCTCTCTCTCTCTCTCTATTTATCTATCTATCTATCTATCGTTCAGACTGGATGTTCGTACACTGGAATAAATAATGAGGTTGTTTCCAGATATTCTCCACAAGAACCTAAAGCTGATTCTACATGACCTTTTCGTGACAGATTATATACTTTAAAACAGTATGTCCGGTTTATTGCCCGCAGAATCTTTGTTTAACACTGTTCATGCACTGATGTGTTTCATACGTTACTAAATCTGGTTAAAATAACGGAAGATTGAAATTTCATTGCTGATCTCTTGATTCTTTCCGGTATATAATCCACAAAAAGGCAACTTGCTGGCAGAATCGTTAACACTTCGGACACAATGTCAGGCGGCATTTCGTACGTCCTTACGTTCTGGGTCTCGACATTCCCTTTCTGTAATCGACTTAGCCCCGCCACCGAAATTTGTTGACCTTGCACCAAAATCGGAAACCTATAAATTCTCCACCGTTTACAATTGTTTTACTAATTAATGTAGATTTGGTTTATATCTTTACCTGTTATTTCTTTTCGTAATCCATTTTAAGCAAGTTTTTCTCATTTTTATTAATATATGTACGATCAGGTATCCAAATCGTTGATACATAGATTCTAATTAATTATAGATTCTAATTAATATTTAGCTATTTTAAACAAATGCTCTCAATCTGTTCGTTAGAAACTTTTCTTGATTTTAAATTAACTTTAGTATCGATAAACTATCGATAAATAAGTAGTTAGTTTCTCATGATAATTCTGTGTGATTAGTGTATTACTTTTTTTACATACACTTAAGCATAACGATTTTTTTAGGCTACTATTCCACGAATGAAATAATAAATTAAGATATTGCTTCTGATTTACAGCGACGAGGTGGCCGAGTGGTTAAGGCGATGGACTGCTAATCCATTGGGATATTCCCGCGTGAGTTCGAATCTCATCCTCGTCGGTCAGTTTTGTTTTAATTCATGAACCAATATTTTGGGTCTATTTCGTCATGAGTGACATCTAGTCGTAAAATCGTTGCCGAAAATTGATTGCATTTCCAGTTGGTTTATGTGGTAAATAACGAAGACAATGAATAGTGCTGAGGTATTGGGAAACATTTCTAAACCTCGCCGATATGGAGAAATGTTCCAACTATATTAACGAGATGAAGTTTTTTTCTTTTTTTAATATCTAGAGTGGTGGGATGCGTTACCCACGACCTGTGCAGGGTGTCTCATAGTGGAGGCCAGTGCTGTTTAACTTGAGCTTGAACACTTCTAATAGCAAAGTGGCAAAGTTCAATTTGTAACAACAAGGCTTCAGCTTCATTCCTACTTCATAATATATTGATTGGTCAAATGCTTTCTGCTTTAATTTCAACCAAAATCCTTATGAGGGAAATTCATTTGATAAATTGATAAACCAAATCCTTATGAGGGAAATTCATTTGATAAATTGCAGCTAAGAGCTTTCTCGTTGGATGAACGCTACTTATTCTTGAATGAAGACTTGGCAGAACGCCCACTCACTCGTTCGATGAAGACTATCTATTTTTCAATGAAGACCCAATGAAATAATAAATTAAGATATTGCTTGATTCTTCCGGCGAC
This sequence comes from Octopus bimaculoides, assembly GCF_046866305.1. Lineage (NCBI taxonomy): Eukaryota > Metazoa > Mollusca > Cephalopoda > Octopoda > Octopodidae > Octopus > Octopus bimaculoides. Next base: position 162,202,096 of record NC_142930.1, on the reverse strand, counting down.
GAGGTGGCCGAGTGGTTAAGGCGATGGACTGCTAATCCATTGGGATATTCCCGCGTGAGTTCGAATCTCATCCTCGTCGGTCTGGTTTTTTTAAAATTTATAAATGAATATTTTGGGTACTGTCTCTCGTTCTGAGTGATAGTTCGTTTTGCTTTCAAATAAATAATACCATTGCTTCCGAATATTCTCCACAAGAACATAAATCTGGTTCTATCTGACCTCTTCTGGAAACATTGTTATGGTTTAAAACAATATGGCCTTTTTATTGCCAGAAGAATCTTTGTTTAGCATTGTTCAGTATCTGGTTTGTTTCATACGCTGTTAAATTTAGTTGAGATAAGGGAGGATTAAAGTTTGGTAGCTTATCTATTGAGGCTTCCTTATATTCTCTCTGGCGTTCACTATGTTTTATTAATGAATTTAGTTTGTGGTAGATTTGCTACATAGTCTTTATCTATTATTTCTTTTCGTAATCCATCTTATGCAATTACTTCGTATTTCCATTTCCATTAATACATGTACGATCAGGTATCTAAATCATTAATATTTATATATATTTCAAGATATATTTACCTATTTTAAACGAACACTCTCAATCAGGTCGTTACAAACTTTCCTTGATTAAAATATTTTTAGGTTCGATAATCTATCGATAAATATGAAGTTGGTTTCTCATAGCAATTCTTTGTTTCTTATTAGTGTATTACTCTTTTTACTGACGCTTACCATGACGAAGTTTTTGAGTCGTCTGTTCCACGAGTGAAACAGTAAATTGTTAAAAAATTTGTTGGTGTTTGTGTCGACGAGGTGGCCGAGTGGTTAAGGCGATGGACTGCTAATCCATTGGGATATTCCCGCGCGAGTTCGAATCTCATCCTCGTCGGTCAGTTTGGTTTTAATTCATGAACCAATATTTTGGGTCTATTTCGTCATGAGAGACATCTAGTCGTAAAATCGTTGCCGAAAATTGAGTGCATTCCCAGTTGGTGTATGTGGTAAATAACGAAGACAATGAATAGTGCTGAGGTATTGGGAAACATTTCTAAACCTCGCCGATATGGAGAAATGTTCCAACTATATTAACGAGATGAAGTTTTTTTCTTTTTTTAATATCTAGATTGGTGGGACGCGTTACCCACGACCTGTGCAGGGTGTCTCATAGTGGAGGTCAGTGCTGTTTAACTTGAGCTTGGACACTTCTAATAGCAAAGTGGCAAAGTTCAATTTGTAACAACAAGGCTTCAGCTTCATTCCTACTTCATAATATATTGATTGGTCAAATGCTTTCTGCTTTAATTTCAACCAAAATCCTTATGAGGGAAATTCATTTGATAAATTGATAAACCAAATCCTTATGAGGGAAATTCATTTGATAAATTGCAGCTAAGAGCTTTCTCGTTGGATGAACGCTACTTATTCTTGAATGAAGACTTGGCAGAACGCCCACTCACTCGTTCGATGAAGACTATCTATTTTTCAATGAAGACCCAATGAAATAATAAATTAAGATATTGCTTGATTTTTCCGGCGACGAGGTGGCCGAGTGGTTAAGGCGATGGACTGCTAATCCATTGGGATATTCCCGCGTGAGTTCGAATCTCATCCTCGTCGGTCTGGTTTTTTTAAAATTTATAAATGAATATTTTGGGACTCTTTCTCTCGTTCTGAGTGATAGTTCGTTTTGCTTTCAAATAAATAATACCATTGCTTCCGAATATTCTCCACAAGAACATAAATCTGGTTCTATCTGACCTCTTCTTGAAACATTGTTATGGTTTAAAACAATATGGCCTTTTTATTGCCAGAAGAATCTTTGTTTAGCATTGTTCAGTATCTGGTTTGTTTCATACGCTGTTAAATTTAGTTGAGATAAGGGAGGATTAAAGTTTGGTAGCTTATCTATTGAGGCTTCCTTATATTCTCTCTGGCGTTCACTATATTTTATTAATGAATTTAGTTTGTGGTAGATTTGCTACATAGTCTTTATCTATTATTTCTTTTCGTAATCCATCTTATGCAATTACTTCGTATTTCCATTTCCATTAATACATGTACGATCAGGTATCTAAATCATTAATATTTATATATATTTCAAGATATATTTACCTATTTTAAACGAACACTCTCAATCAGGTCGTTACAAACTTTCCTTGATTAAAATATTTTTAGGTTCGATAATCTATCGATAAATATGAAGTTGGTTTCTCATAGCAATTCTTTGTTTCTTATTAGTGTATTACTCTTTTTACTGACGCTTACCATGACGAAGTTTTTGAGTCGTCTGTTCCACGAGTGAAACAGTAAATTGTTAAAAAATTTGCTGGTGTTTGTGTCGACGAGGTGGCCGAGTGGTTAAGGCGATGGACTGCTAATCCATTGGGATATTCCCGCGTGAGTTCGAATCTCATCCTCGTCGGTCAGTTTGGTTTTAATTCATGAACCAATATTTTGGGTCTATTTCGTCATGAGAGACATCTAGTCGTAAAATCGTTGCCGAAAATTGAGTGCATTCCCAGTTGGTGTATGTGGTAAATAACGAAGACAATGAATAGTGCTGAGGTATTGGGAAACATTTCTAAACCTCGCCGATATGGAGAAATGTTCCAACTATATTAACGAGATGAAGTTTTTTTCTTTTTTTAATATCTAGAGTGGTGGGACGCGTTACCCACGACCTGTGCAGGGTGTCTCATAGTGGAGGCCAGTGCTGTTTAACTTGAGCTTGAACACTTCTAATAGCAAAGTGGCAAAGTTCAATTTGTAACAACAAGGCTTCAGCTTCATTCCTACTTCATAATATATTGATTGGTCAAATGCTTTCTGCTTTAATTTCAACCAAAATCCTTATGAGGGAAATTCATTTGATAAATTGATAAACCAAATCCTTATGAGGGAAATTCATTTGATAAATTGCAGCTAAGAGCTTTCTCGTTGGATGAACGCTACTTATTCTTGAATGAAGACTTGGCAGAACGCCCACTCACTCGTTCGATGAAGACTATCTATTTTTCAATGAAGACCCAATGAAATAATAAATTAAGATATTGCTTGATTCTTCCGGCGACGAGGTGGCCGAGTGGTTAAGGCGATGGACTGCTAATCCATTGGGATATTCCCGCGTGAGTTCGAATCTCATCCTCGTCGGTCTGGTTTTTTAAAAATTTATAAATGAATATTTTGGGTCTCTGTCTCTCGTTCTGAGTGATAGTTCGTTTTGCTTTCAAATAAATAATACCATTGCTTCCGAATATTCTCCACAAGAACATAAATCTGGTTCTATCTGACCTCTTCTGGAAACATTGTTATGGTTTAAAACAATATGGCCTTTTTATTGCCAGAAGAATCTTTGTTTAGCATTGTTCAGTATCTGGTTTGTTTCATACGCTGTTAAATTTAGTTGAGATAAGGGAGGATTAAAGTTTGGTAGCTTATCTATTGAGGCTTCCTTATATTCTCTCTGGCGTTCACTATGTTTTATTAATGAATTTAGTTTGTGGCAGATTTGCTACATAGTCTTTATCTATTATTTCTTTTCGTAATCCATCTTATGCAATTACTTCGTATTTCCATTTCCATTAATACATGTACGATCAGGTATCTAAATCATTAATATTTATATATATTTCAAGATATATTTACCTATTTTAAACGAACACTCTCAATCAGGTCGTTACAAACTTTCCTTGATTAAAATATTTTTAGGTTCGATAATCTATCGATAAATATGAAGTTGGTTTCTCATAGCAATTCTTTGTTTCTTATTAGTGTATTACTCTTTTTACTGACGCTTACCATGACGAAGTTTTTGAGTCGTCTGTTCCACGAGTGAAACAGTAAATTGTTAAAAAATTTGCTGGTGTTTGTGTCGACGAGGTGGCCGAGTGGTTAAGGCGATGGACTGCTAATCCATTGGGATATTCCCGCGTGAGTTCGAATCTCATCCTCGTCGGTCAGTTTGGTTTTAATTCATGAACCAATATTTTGGGTCTATTTCGTCATGAGAGACATCTAGTCGTAAAATCGTTGCCGAAAATTGAGTGCATTCCCAGTTGGTGTATGTGGTAAATAACGAAGACAATGAATAGTGCTGAGGTATTGGGAAACATTTCTAAACCTCGCCGATATGGAGAAATGTTCCAACTATATTAACGAGATGAAGTTTTTTTCTTTTTTTAATATCTAGAGTGGTGGGACGCGTTACCCACGACCTGTGCAGGGTGTCTCATAGTGGAGGTCAGTGCTGTTTAACTTGAGCTTGGACACTTCTAATAGCAAAGTGGCAAAGTTCAATTTGTAACAACAAGGCTTCAGCTTCATTCCTACTTCATAATATATTGATTGGTCAAATGCTTTCTGCTTTAATTTCAACCAAAATCCTTATGAGGGAAATTCATTTGATAAATTGCAGCTAAGAGCTTTCTCGTTGGATGAACGCTACTTATTCTTGAATGAAGACTCGACGAGGTGGCCGAGTGGTTAAGGCGATGGACTGCTAAGCCATTGGGATATTCCCGCGTGAGTTCGAATCTCATTCTCGTCGATTTGCTTTTAATTTATAAATCAATATTGCCAGTCTGTTTTGTCATGAGTGACACCTAGCCGTAAGATCGTTACCGAAAATTAATTGCATTCCTGTTGGCATATGTAGCAAATAGCGAAGACCAGAAATGGTGGCGAGAAACCGTGAAACATTTCCTACCTTTGCCGATATGGAGAAATGTCCCAACAATGTTAAGGAGGATGAATTCAACTTATTTTTATATATCTAGTGTGTTGGGATGCGTCACGGATTAGTTCTGCCTGATACTAGTGGTCAATGCTGTTTAGTTTCAGCTTGAAATCTCTGGTAGTAAAGTGGTAAAGTTCACTTTATAACTACAAGGCTCCAGGTTCATTCCTACCGCATGATATATTGATTGGTCACATGCTTTCTTCCTTAATTCCCAGTCCACCAAATCCTTATGAAGGAAGTTTATTAGAGAAATTGAAACTACGAGCTTTCTCGTAGGATGGAGGCTACTTATTCTTGAATGAAGACTTGACGTAACGTCCACTGGCTCTCCCTTCCTCTCCCTCTTCTCTCTCTCTCTCTCTCTCCCCCTCTCTCTCTCTCTCTCTCTCTCTCTCTCTCTCTCTCTCTCTCTCTCTCTCTCTCTCTATTTATCTATCTATCTATCTATCGTTCAGACTGGATGTTCGTACACTGGAATAAATAATGAGGTTGTTTCCAGATATTCTCCACAAGAACCTAAAGCTGATTCTACATGACCTTTTCGTGACAGATTATATACTTTAAAACAGTATGTCCGGTTTATTGCCCGCAGAATCTTTGTTTAACACTGTTCATGCACTGGTGTGTTTCATACGTTACTAAATCTGGTTAAAATAACGGAAGATTGAAATTTCATTGCTGATCTCTTGATTCTTTCCGGTATATAATCCACAAAAAGGCAACTTGCTGGCAGAATCGTTAACACTTCGGACACAATGTCAGGCGGCATTTCGTACGTCCTTACGTTCTGGGTCTCGACATTCCCTTTCTGTAATCGACTTAGCCCCGCCACCGAAATTTGTTGACCTTGCACCAAAATCGGAAACCTATAAATTCTCCACCGTTTACAATTGTTTTACTAATTAATGTAGATTTGGTTTATATCTTTACCTGTTATTTCTTTTCGTAATCCATTTTAAGCAAGTTTTTCTCATTTTTATTAATATATGTACGATCAGGTATCCAAATCGTTGATACATAGATTCTAATTAATTATAGATTCTAATTAATATTTAGCTATTTTAAACAAATGCTCTCAATCTGTTCGTTAGAAACTTTTCTTGATTTTAAATTAACTTTAGTATCGATAAACTATCGATAAATAAGTAGTTAGTTTCTCATGATAATTCTGTGTGATTAGTGTATTACTTTTTTTACATACACTTAAGCATAACGATTTTTTTAGGCTACTATTCCACGAATGAAATAATAAATTAAGATATTGCTTCTGATTTACAGCGACGAGGTGGCCGAGTGGTTAAGGCGATGGACTGCTAATCCATTGGGATATTCCCGCGTGAGTTCGAATCTCATCCTCGTCGGTCAGTTTTGTTTTAATTCATGAACCAATATTTTGGGTCTATTTCGTCATGAGTGACATCTAGTCGTAAAATCGTTGCCGAAAATTGATTGCATTTCCAGTTGGTTTATGTGGTAAATAACGAAGACAATGAATAGTGCTGAGGTATTGGGAAACATTTCTAAACCTCGCCGATATGGAGAAATGTTCCAACTATATTAACGAGATGAAGTTTTTTTCTTTTTTTAATATCTAGAGTGGTGGGATGCGTTACCCACGACCTGTGCAGGGTGTCTCATAGTGGAGGCCAGTGCTGTTTAACTTGAGCTTGGACACTTCTAATAGCAAAGTGGCAAAGTTCAATTTGTAACAACAAGGCTTCAGCTTCATTCCTACTTCATAATATATTGATTGGTCAAATGCTTTCTGCTTTAATTTCAACCAAAATCCTTATGAGGGAAATTCATTTGATAAATTGATAAACCAAATCCTTATGAGGGAAATTCATTTGATAAATTACAGCTAAGAGCTTTCTCGTTGGATGAACGCTACTTATTCTTGAATGAAGACTTGGCAGAACGCCCACTCACTCGTTCGATGAAGACTATCTATTTTTCAATGAAGACCCAATGAAATAATAAATTAAGATATTGCTTGATTCTTCCGGCGACGAGGTGGCCGAGTGGTTAAGGCGTTGGACTGCTAATCCATTGGGATATTCCCGCGTGAGTTCGAATCTCATCCTCGTCGGTCTGGTTTTTTAAAAATTTATAAATGAATATTTTGGGTCTCTGTCTCTCGTTCTGAGTGATAGTTCGTTTTGCTTTCAAATAAATAATACCATTGCTTCCGAATATTCTCCACAAGAACATAAATCTGGTTCTATCTGACCTCTTCGTGAAAGATTGTTATGGTTTAAAACAATATGGCCTTTTTATTGCCAGAAGAATCTTTGTTTAGCATTGTTCAGTATCTGGTTTGTTTCATACGCTGTTAAATTTAGTTGAGATAAGGGAGGATTAAAGTTTGGTAGCTTATCTATTGAGGCTTCCTTATATTCTCTCTGGCGTTCACTATGTTTTATTAATGAATTTAGTTTGTGGTAGATTTGCTACATAGTCTTTATCTATCATTTCTTTTCGTAATCCATCTTATGCAATTACTTCGTATTTCCATTTCCATTAATACATGTACGATCAGGTATCTAAATCATTAATATTTATATATATTTCAAGATATATTTACCTATTTTAAACGAACACTCTCAATCAGGTCGTTACAAACTTTCCTTGATTAAAATATTTTTAGGTTCGATAATCTATCGATAAATATGAAGTTGGTTTCTCATAGCAATTCTTTGTTTCTTATTAGTGTATTACTCTTTTTACTGACGCTTACCATGACGAAGTTTTTGAGTTGTCTGTTCCACGAGTGAAACAGTAAATTGTTAAAAAATTTGCTGGTGTTTGTGTCGACGAGGTGGCCGAGTGGTTAAGGCGATGGACTGCTAATCCATTGGGATATTCCCGCGTGAGTTCGAATCTCATCCTCGTCGATTTGTTTTTAATTTATAAATCAATATTTTGGCTTTGTTCTCTCACGAGTGACACCTAGCTCTAAGATCGTTGACGAATTTTGATTGCATTTCTGTTAGCGTATTTGGCAAATGACGAAGACCGTGAATAGCGGCGAGAAACTAGAAAACATTTCCAACCCTTGGCTGGTATGGAGAAATATTTCAACTGCGATAACGCTTCAGCAACCATAAAAGACAAACGAATACTAGTGGGAGGCTGCAATTTACAGTGTGACATGTAGAAAGATGTATGATTACACCTATACTCGATCCGTTTTTCTGCGATAACCGGAAGTGGGTCAGGGGAAATCTTTAATGAACCCCTCCACCCACGTCGTACTTCTCATTTCCATGAAGCTATGTATGATCAGGTATCCACTTCATTGTTACTTAAGTATTCTGATGAATAATTACCTATTTTAAGCGAAAACTCTCAATCTTTTACATACAATCTTTTCCGTTTTAAAATAATTCTTCATTCCACGAACTATCAATAAATAGAAAGTTAGTTTCTCATGGCAATTGTACGTACTTTATTTACTATCTCTTACAGTAACTAAATCCTTGGCGTTCTTCTCTTGCAGCAATTAGGTACTAAATTGCCAAAATATTAACTGAAAATCGTAGAGATGAGGTGGCCGGGTGGTTAATCCATTGCGATATCCAATCGTGAGTTCGAATCTCATCTTCGAACAGTTGCTTTTTAAATTTTTAAATCAATATTTAGGTTCGTTCTGTCGTTATTGATACTCAGCTGTAGATTCGTTGTTAAAAAAATTGATTGCATTCCTTATTAGTGTATGTGGTTAATGGTTAAGTTCTCTTTGTAACTAAATGGCTTTTGGTTCATTTTTACTTCATGATATCTTCATTGGTTAAACAACTTCTACCGTAAATTCAAGTCGACCAAATCTTTGTGGGAAATTTATTTGCTACGTTGAAACTACGAACATTCTGGTTGGATGAAGACTACCTGTTCTTCAATGAAGATTTGGCCCAATTTTCACTCTCTCACTCGTACAGAGCGATAGTTTCTTACATTGGAATAAATACTGCCGTTATGTTCTCGGATGGTCTTCACAAGAACATTAAGCAAGTTCTATCAGACCCGTTTGTGACAGATTCTATGCTTTAACACACAATAGCCAGTCTATTGTCAGCAGAATCTTTAACATTGCTCTGGAACTGATGTTTTTCATATGTCGCTAAATCTGATTGAGAAGATGAAGAATTAAAGTTTAATAGCATTTTTGTTGAGGCTTCCTAATATTTTCTCCGGCGTTCACTGTGTTTTATTAATTAATTTAGTGTCGTGGTAGATTTGGTATATGATCTTAATCCATTATTTCTTCCCGTAATCCAGCTCATTGTTACTTACACATTTTAATAGATATCAACCTACTTTAAACAAATGCTCTCGATCTTTTCTTGATTAAAATATTCCTATATTCGATATAATATCGATAAATAAGAGATTTTTTAGGCTTCTGTTCCACGAATGAAACAGTAAACTGTTAAATTTTGCTGGACCAGTGTCGTGACGAGGTGGCCGAGTGGTTAAGGCGATGGACTGCTAATCCATTGGGATATTCCCGCGTGAGTTCGAATCTCATCCTCGTCGGTTTGCTTTTTTAATTCATAAATCAATGCCTTGGTTTGTTGTCTTGATTGATTCATAGCCGTAAAATCGTTGCATCACCCATCATTTCTGCAGGCAGTCCTGTACTGCTGGTTATTCAGTACTGTTTAACTTAATCTTGAACATCTCTTGTTGATAAGTTCACTCTGTAACCACGTGGCTCCTACTTCATGACATTTATCGGCCATTCGTTTTCTACAATAATTTTAAGTCGACCAAACAAACCCTTGAATGAAGACTTTACCCAATATCCTCACTCGCCCCCCCTTTCTCTTTCTCTGTATATATGTATGTATAGGTAATCTTCAAGTTTAGGGGGATAAAAAAAATAAATAAAAATATTCAAGGGAAATAACTGAACGACTTACCAGTATTATCCGTTTTCTTCTAGCTGTTTATAAATAAATCACACCCTAACCCTAACCTTAACGTCAATCAAATCACGTGTGTGATTTATTTATAAACAGAGATGTACGGAGAATACTGGTAAGACGTTCAGTTACTTCCCTTGAATATTTTTATTTATTTTTTTTATCCCCCTAAACTTGAAGATTACCGTATGTATATATATATATATATATATATATATATATATATATATATATATATATATATATATATATCACTCCCGCTATTTCTCGTTCAGAATGATAGTTTTTTTTTTACTTTGGAATAAATAAGGGACCTTGTGTTCTTGGCTTGTCTCCACAAGAAGATTAATCTGGTTCTCTCTGACCCGTTCGTGACAGATTATAAGCTTTAAGGCGTAGTTTATTTCCAGTAGAATTTTTGTTTAACATTGTTCAGGAACCGATGTTGCCAAATCTGGTTGAGATGATGGAAGATTAAAGTTTGATAGCTCATTTGTTGATGCTTCTTCATATTTCACTGTTCACGGCGTTCACTGTTTTGTTAATTAATTTAGTTTGTGATAAATTTGGTGTATTATCTTTGTCCTTTGTTTCTTTTCGTAATCCAGATAATTGTTACATATTTTAAATTTTAGAACTCCTCATTTCGCTTACCACGAATGAAACAGTAAATTGTTAAAATATTGCTCAGCACTTGTAGCGACGAGGTGGCCGAGTGGTTAAGGCGATGGACTGCTAATCTATTGGGATGTTCCCGCGTGAGTTCGAATCTCATCCTCGTCGGTTGGACTTAAAATTTTTAAACCAATATTTTAGATTCTGTCTGTCCTTTTTGATATCCAACCGCAAGATCATTGTCGAAAGTCGATTGCGTTTCCTCTTGGTGCATGTGGCAAATTACGAAGCACATGAATGGTGGCGAGAAACCGTGAAACATTTCCGACCCTTACAAATATGGAAAAACGTTCCTACAATGTTCTAGTGTGGCCGGACGGGTCACCCACGATCTCTGCAGGTGGTATGAGACTAGTGGTCAGTGTTGTTTAGTTTAAGCTTGAACATCCCTAGAAGCTAAGTGGCTAAGTGCACTTTGTAACTAAATGGCTTCTGGATCACTCCTACTTCATGGTATATTCATTGATCAAACGTTTTCTACTGTAATTTCAAATCGACCAAAGCCTTGTGAGGGAAATTTATTTGATAGGTTGAAACAACGAGCATCCGCTTACCATAAGACTTACCTTTCGTTGCATGGAAACTCAGCCCAATGTTCGCTCGTTCTTTCCCTCCCACATCACTCTCTCATTCAGTGTGATAGTTCTTATATTGGAATAAATACTGCTATTGTGTTTCCGAATATTCTCCGCAAGAACATAAACCTGATTCTGTATCACATTTCCGTGACAGATTATATAGTTTAAAACAAAATGGCCAGTTTACTGTCAGCGGAATCTTTATTTAACATTGTTCGTCAAGAACTGAGGTATATCATATGTTGCTAAATCTAGTTGAGACAATGACGGATTAAAGTTCGATAGCTTATCCATTGAATCTTGCCATTATATTGTGCACACTTAGGCGGCGTGCTGGCAAAATCGTAAACACATCAGAAAATGCCGAGCAGCATTTCGTCCGTCTTTACGATCTGAGTTCAAATTCCACCAGGGTTGACTTTGCCTTTCATCGTTTCGGATTCAATAAAATAAGCACCATTTGATCATCGGGGTCGATGTGATCGATTCATCTCCTTCCACTAAATTTCTGATCTTTCGCGGATATCTGAAATCAACATATTCTTCACCCTTGGCAAGGATTTACTACTTATTGTATTTTGGCATATTATACTTGTTTATTCTTTTACTTGTTTCAGTCCTTTGATTGTGGCCATGCTGGAGCACCGCCTTTAGTCGAGCAAATCGACCCCAGAACTTATTCTTTGTAAGCCTGGTACTTATTCTATCGGTCACCTTTTGCCAAACAGCTAGGTTACGGGGACGTAAACACATCAGCATTGGTTGTCAAGCGATGTTGAGGGGACAAACACAGACACACAAACATGTATATACGCATATACATATATACGACGGGCTTCTTTCAGTTTCCGTCTACCAAATCCACTCACAAGGCTTTGGTCGGCCCGAGGCTATAGTAGAAGACACTTGCCCAAGGTGCCATGTATTGGGACTGAACCCAGAGCAATGTGGTTGGTAAGCAACTACTTACCACACACCCACTCCTATATATATATATATATATCATCATCATCATCATCGTTTAACGTCCGGTTTCCATGCTAGCATGGGTTGGACGACTTGACTGAGGACTGGTGAAACCGGATGGCAACACCAGGCTCCAATCTAAATTTGGCAGAGTTTCTACAGCTGGATGCCCTTCCTAACGCCAACCACTCAGAGAGTGTAGTAGGTGCTTTTACGTGTCACCTGCACGAAGGCCAGTCAGGCGATACTGGCAACGGCCACGCTCGAAATGTTGTCTTTTATGTGCCACCCGCACAAGCCAGTCCAGGGGCACTGGCAACGATCTCGCTCGAAAATCCTACGGAAGCCAGTCAGGCGGTACTGGCAACGGCCACGCTCAAAATGGTGCATCTTACGTGCCACTCGCACAAGAGCCAGTCCAGGGGCACTGCCAACGATCTTACTTGGTTTGCCGGGTCTTCTCACGCACAGCACATTTCCAAAGGTCTCGGTCAGTAGTCATCGCCTCGGTGAGGCCCAATGTACGAAGGTCTTGCCTCACCACCTCAGCCCAGGTCTTCCTGGGCCTACCTCTTCCACGGGTTCCCTCAACTGTTACGGTGTGGCACTTTTTCACGCAGCTATCCTCATCCATTCTCACCACATGTCCATACCAGCGCAATCGTCTCTCTTGCACACCACAACTGATGCTTCTAATGTTCAGCTTTTCTCTCAAGATACTTACACTCTGACGGGTATGCACATTTACATTACACATCCAACGGAGCATACTGGCTTCATTCCTTGCGAGCTTACGCATGTCCTCAGCAGTCACAGCCCATGTTTCACTGCCATGTAGCATGGCTGTTCGTACACATGCGTCATACAGTCTGCCTTTTACCCTGAGTGAGAGTCCCTTTGTTGCCAGCAGGGGTAAGAGCTCTCTAAACTTTGCCCAGGCTATTCTTATTCTAGCAGCTACACTTTCAGCGCACCCACCCCCACTACTAACTTGGTCGCCCAGATAGCGGAAGCTATTGACTACCTCTAGTTTTTCACCCTGGAATGAGATAGAAGTTGTTTCCTGTTTGTTTACAGTCTTTATTGCACCTGAACATCTGCCACAAACAAAAACTAACTTCCTAGTTAACCTGCCTTTGATGTTGCTGCACCTATGTGTCCATAGCTTGCACCGGGTACATCTTATAGAGTTACTACCTACTCCTTTTCTACATACTGAGCAGGGCCATCTACCTGAAGGGGTTTGTGTTTTATCTACCTTCCTACTTATTAGGATTTTGGTTTTAGCTAGGTTGACTCTAAGGCCCTTCAATTCTAGACCTTTCTTCCACACCTGAAACTTCTCCTCTAGTTCTGATAGTGACTCCGCAATTAGGGCAAGGTCATCAGCATAGAGGAGCTCCCAGGGGCAACCTGTTTTGAACTCCTCTGTGATTGCCTGGAGGACTATGATAAATAAGAGGGGGCTGAGGACGGAACCTTGGTGGACCCCTACCTCTACCTGGAATTCATTGCTGTACTCATTTCCAACCCTCACCTTACTGGCAGCATCTCTGTACATGGCTCGCACAGCTCTCACTAACTATTCTTCTATCCCAAGTTTCCTCATTGACCACCAGATAAGGGATCGGGGGACCCTGTCAAAGGCTTTCTCCATGTCAACGAAAGCCAGGTACAGAGGTTTATCCTTGGCTAGGTATTTCTCCTGCAGCTGTCTTACTAGAAATAAGGCATCAGTAGTGCTTTTACCTGGCACGAACCCAAACTGCATCTCATCTAAATTGATTCGCTCCCTAATTAGTTGGGCTATGACCCTCTCTGTAACTTTCATAACCTGATCTAACAGCTTGATGCCTCTGTAATTATTTGTATCTAAAGCGTCACCTTTACCTTTGTAGCAGTTGACTATGATGCTGCTACACCAGTCTTTTCGTAATACGGGTGACTAGGCTATAGCCAACACTGCCATATATTTTGAGCATCTCTGCAGTGATTCCTGATGGGCCGGGGGCTTTCCCGGTCTTCATACTCTTAATTGCTTTATCTACCCTGGTACTATCAACTCGGATAGCTAGTCCCTCTATTGGGTCGACATACGGCAGGCTCTCTTCCTCCCATTCATTCTCTTTATTAAGCAATCTATCATAGTGGCATCTCCAGACCTCTTTCTTTGCATCCTCATTTAGTGCAAGCGTACCATCATCCATGCGAACACATTTCTCTCCTACGACATCACTATTCTTGTATATTTGTATATTGCAACAAATATCAAAAACAATAATAATGTTAACTATCAAATTGAAGAAGTAATCTGTTACATCTCTAACTACCAACAGTAGCTAAGTTGCTTCTCACATTATCTGTTATATATGTTTGTATATAATAATCAAGGTAGATAAATCCAATGGCATCAGAGTTATCTCTTTTGGAAGATGGGGGCGAGGACAAACTGCCAATTATATTAATAGATTATTTTTTTAATTTAGTCTTTTTTTTTACAATAAAAATAAAGAAACAATTAAGTTGGAACCATATAAAAATGGTCAATAAAAGAAAGAAAAAAACAGGAAATTTTGGCAGTTTATGGTAGTGACCAGCACTGCTGGACTGAATAAAAGAGAAATCGAGTATTAGGAAAGAAAGCTAAAGCTACACATGAGTGAGTGTTCTGCTCAAGTTTTTTCCTTGTAATGTCTGTACTCGGGCTTCAGTTCCCACATGTTTTTGTGTGGAGCTTTCATGTTGTATGTACAAATCTCTTTCAGAATTTCCTTCAAGTAAATCTGGAGATAAAAGAAAAAAAGGGAAAAACCTGTTAGATCAATAAACATCATTAAGAATGTAAAAGGTAGAAAAGGATCATGGTTATTATTATCATTGTTTTAATATCCACTTATTCATGCTTCTTGCATGAGCCGAATAGAATTCATTGATGCAGATTTTCCATGGCATGGGTGGATGCCCTTCCTATCACCAACCCTCACCTGTTTCCAAACATGGTAATATTTCCCCCGTGTTGAAGACTAGAAATGAAAATCAACACTTATATGACAATGACACTTGTTTTGAACCATCATGTGATGCCAAGAAAAGCAGACACACACACACACACATTGGCATTAGGAAGGGCATCCAGCTGTAGAAAACCATGCCAAATCAGACTGGAGTCCGGTGCAGCCTTCCAGCTTACGAGACCTGGTCAAACTGTCCAACCCATGCCAGCATGGACAATGGACGTTAAATAATGATGATAATGATATGTATATGTGTGTGTGTGTGTGTGTGTGACGCCGCCGCAGCCGTTGTTGTTACAAAGGTACCATTAATTCTATTATTATCCAATGTCACTAGTTTAAGGATGATAATAGCAGAATCAACGATACAGGGGACAGCAGGCCAAAAAATAGCATTTAAAAAGCCGAGGGATTAAAATTAATCAAAGGACATACTAAGTATGTCTACCTGCTTGAAATAACAGTCAAAACTTGTTATTAAATCGCCAAAAAATACACTGGTGATTACTACAGAAATCAAACGAAGGCAAATTTGGTTAAGACAATCTACTTATATATATTTAAATATTTGGATTCACGTGATTTTTTTGGCGATTTAATAACGAGTATAATATCTTTTGTGCAGGGGTTCGTTGAGACATGTAGTTTATTTTAAGGATTACACAAGGGTAAAATGGTTGAAAAACACTGCATTAGAGGATAAAAGAAAAGAAAAGTCTATAGGATTTCTCTCTACAGAGATGCCAGACTGCATCTTGTATGTGAAAGTGAGATGCTGCTGAAAGAGAAACACTGACAAAGAATACAGATGAGAGAAGGAAGAAGACTATAATGTTACGTACAATGGGCTGTTTGGTAATACGGACCAAGTCTTTGACATTGTAGTACTGGTGCTGCTCAAATGCATTGAACAGCATATCGGTAACTTCATTCTTCTCCTTACGGATATTCTTGCCTTCACCTTTCTTTCGTTGCTCATGTTCTTTCTGCAAATGAATAAAATGTTTGACCCAATAATATTATCATTAAAAATTTGACAGGTAAAAGCGAAGAGCTGACTCAGATTGTGCCAACTCATCTCACACATGTCAGCAAGGAAAGCAAACATAAAAATTATAGATAATTAACACACACACACACACATATACTCTTTTACTTGTTTCAGTCATTTGACTGCGGCCATGCTAGAGCACCACCTTTAGTCGAGAAAATCGACCCCAGGACTTATTCTTTGTAAGCCTAGTACTTATTCTATCGGTCTCTTTTTGCCGAACCGCTAAGTTACAGGGATGTAAACACACCATCATCGGTTGTCAAGCGATGGTGGGGGGACAAACACAAACACAGACACACACACACACACATATATATATATATATATATATATATATATACATATATACACATATACATATATACAACGGGCTTCTTTTAGTTTCCGTCTACCAAATCCACCCACAAGGCTTTGGTCGGCCCGAGGCTATAGTAGAAGACACTTGCCCAAGGTGCCATGCAGTGGGACTGAACCCGGAACCATGTGGTTGGTAAGCAAGCTACTTACCACACAGCCACTCCTGCGCCTATAATCATTTGTACTCTCTTACCATCATTATAATCATCATAATCTCTCTCAATGTGCATGCATGTGTAAATTTGCATGCATATGTGTATCCACCATGTTAAAAAGGACTGATTAGCCAGGCTACCTACCAAGAACAATGGCCAAAATCCATTCAAACAACATAAATTACAAGCTCAAAAGAGAAGGAGATGTATAGAAAGACAGGATGATTATACGGCTTTCATCATAAAGTTTTTGCAATCAGACACAACCCTGGCCAAACAGCAACAACTGCCCTTCCTAATACCAACGACTCCCAGAGTGTAATGGGTGCTTTTTACGTGCTACCGACACAGGTGCCATTGACACAACACCAGCAACAGCCACAGCTAAGATTTCACGGGTTCCATTTACATGTTTGTATATAATAATCAAGGTAGATAAATTCAATGACATCAGAGTTATCTCTTTTGGAAGATGGGGGCGAGGACAAACAGAGAGATATGAAAGACACACTGCCAATTATATTAATTGGCTTGATCAGTCTCCTGAAGCACAGCATATCGCCATGGTCTCGGTCACTTGTCAGCACCTCCGTGAGGCCCAACATTCAAACATCATGCTACCGGCAACAGCCACAATTACGATTTCACGGGTGCCCTTTGCAGAGATTATTGAATCAAACTCTCTACAGCCAGCAGCTCTTCTTGTCACCGACCCTCACCTAATCCCAAGTAAGACAATATTTTCCCATGACGAGACACGTTCATGGAGAATACTAGAAATGAACGATCCCACTTGTATGACAGTGACAATCATATAACAACCACTACACGATATCAAGACAAGGAGATGCAAACATACATACACACTCACACACACACAAACACACATACATACACATATGACAGGCCTCTTTCATATTCTGTCTACCAAATACACTTGTCCAAGGTGCCTTGCAGAGGGACTGAACTCACAACCGTGTGGATGGGAAGTAAACTATCTACTACATACATTTGTGCATGTGTGTGTGTGTGTGCATATGCGTGCATATATATATCTATAAATATATGTGTATGTGTGTGTGTGTGTGCATATGCGTGTATATATATCAATAAATATGTGTGTGTGTGTATGTGCATATGTGTGTATATATATCTATAAATATGTGTGTGTGTGTGTGTGTGTGTGTGTGTGTGTGTGTGTGTGTATTGTATTATATATTGTAGATGAATTGATTTCAAATTCGGCATCCTTAACCATCTGCTGTAACATACTAACACCTGTGCCTTTAGGCAAGTTAATACAAAGGAGAATATCAAATATTCTAGCAAAGTTTTTACGGCCAACTGTCGCTCTACATATATGGTGGTAGCACAGAGATGGTAGTAGTAGTAGTAGTAGTAGTAGTAGTAGTCATAGATTGAATATTAATACAGTAGAATTGTTAGCAAAGTATTTTGTCCAACTTTACATTCATCATCATCATCATCATTTAGTGTCCGTTGTCCATGCTGGTATGGGTTGGACGGTTTGACTGGGCTGGCACACTGGAAGGCTGCGCCAGACTCCATTCTGATTTGGCATGGTTTTCTACGGCTGGATGCCCTTCCTAACACCAATCACTCCGAGAGTGTAATGGGTGCTTTTGTAAAACAAAAAAAAAACCAATCTAAATGAGCCAATGAGAGGAATTTTTATATGATCGCAAAATCAGCTAGAAATAGGAGTCAAATCTAATCTGAGAGATGCTGTGAAGGTGATAGTTGTGGCCACACTTTGAGGACTAAAACATCAATCCTTTTTTTAAAAATGCCCTTGAAACTGCAATCATGTTTAAGGGAGGACACATTAGATAATGTACCCCTAGATACCCTGTCTGAACAAATTGAATGGCAAAAGGACGAGAGTCATCTGCAGGCAAGTTTGCTTGATTAGACAATTACTTTGCTGGTGTTTATTTAATATGGTTTCAAATTTTGGCACAAGACCAATAATTTCGGGGGGAGGGGGCAAGTCGATTAAATTGACACCAGTGTTCAACTGGTACTTATTTTATCCACCCCAAAAGGATGAAAGGTAAAGTTGACCTTGGAGGAATCTGAACTCAGAATGTAAAAGTCAGGTGAAATGCAACTAAATATTTTGTCCAATGCGTTAACGATTCTGCCAGCTCGCTGCCTTATATTTGATTAATTTGCCAGCAGAAACGAAGCAGTTGATACATAAGCCAAGACATAACTGTGTGGTTAAGAAACTTGCTTTGCAAGCATGTAGTTTTAAGTTCAATCCCACTGTGCAGCACCTTGGGTATGTTTCTTCTACTATAACCCCAGGCTGACCAATAAATTGAGTTGAGAATCAGACTTCTTCTCCAACAGCGATACTTGCACTTACACGTGTGTGTGTGTGTGTGTGTGTATGTCATTCCCCCCCCCCTCCTTACTGCTTGACAAATGGTGTTAGTTTGTTTACTTCCGCATAACTTAGTCGTTCAGAAGAAGAAATTAAATCAATAAGAACCAGACTTGAAAGAAAAATAAAGATGTGCCGGGATTGATTTGTTCAACTGAAACCTTTTGAGATTGTGCCTCAGTAGGGCCACAATCCAATGACAAAGAAGCAAATGAGAAAGATAAGTTGCAGTGTGCCTCACAGACACAAGAAACTGAGAAATGGCTCATGTCTATGACAGAATGGAAGATTACTAAAGGTTTTGTCTACAGAGCAATTAGAGTTCAGAACAGCTAAGTCAGTGAAAACACTCATCAATTATAGAGTGTTCCAGCTTACAGCAGTGTAGTTGTATCTTTCTACTGTAGCAGTCTACATTGAGCAGAACAAGCCAACAACATAACCTCTATATGGTTACTTGACTTGTAAGAAATACCAGCTAAGTCTCTTTGAAATCTCTATCTCTACCATATTTTCCTAAAATAGAAAGAATCAGTGGACAATGTAGTTCTGAATATACATCATCATCATCATCGTCGTTTAATGTCCGCTTTCTAAGCTAGCATGGGTTGGGCGATTTGACTGAGGACTGGCGAACCAGATGGCTACACCAGGCTCCAATCTGATTTGGCAGAGTTTCTACAGCTGGATGCCCTTCCTAACGCCAACCACTCTGAGAATGTAGTGGGTGATTTTACGTGCCACCGGCACAAAGGCCAGTCAGGCGGTACTGGCAACGGCCACGCTCAAAATGGTGTATCTTACGTGCCACCTGCACAGGAGCCAGTCCAGCAACACTGGCAACGATCTCACTCAAATGTCTTTTCACGTGCCAAGAGGATGACGCTGGTGACGATCACACTGTCATCATTAATCTTTTATTGTTTGCTTTTTCCATACTCATTTGGGTTGGATGGAATTTATCGAGGCAAATTTTTTATGGCTGGATGCCCTTCCAGTTGTCAACCCTCACCTGTTTCCAAAAAGGACAATATTTCCCCATAACCAGAAAATAGCAAATAAAGGACATGACCTGCATAACTGTGACACTCATTTACAACCATTACGCAATGTCAAAGCAAGGAGATGGTAACACACACACACACACACACACACATATATACGACAGTATTCTTACAGTTTCCGTCTACCAAATCCACACACAAGGCTTTGGTCAGCCCAGTAAAAGGCACTTGACCAAAGTGCCACACAGTGGGACTGAACCCGAAACCATATGGTTTGGAAGCAAACTTCTTACCACACGGCCAAGCCAAATACAATACAAACAGACAGGAGGGTCATGGCTGAAATGCCTTGATCATAAGCCTGTTAGATCAATCAGAGTTGACCTCGAGGCCTGTCAACATCAACAACATATATCAGAAGTGGATTATTTCTTTGACAGTTAAGGTGTCTTTGTCAAGATGACTGTGCAGTACCAATGACATGCAACTTACCTACAAGCTGTCGATTCTTTTAGCTGCTAGACTGACATCTCAAACTGACAGCTGCAGATGTTTTATAGATGAGATGAATTATTTGCTGCCACCCACAAACTCAAAACACACAAATACATCTGCATACATATGCACACACATAACTATAAAATCTTCACACAACCGTAAACCATACAAATTTCATTCAACTTGTCTACACTTAAAACAAACAACAACTGAGCTTAACTTGGCAATGTTTTGTGAGGTGACGGTACTGGGTTACTAACTACATGGATATAAGGTTTAAAATCTTATTCCAGCATTTGCTTTGTTGCATCCGAGAAATGCACACGAATAAGACAGCTTGTACAGATTAATTAAAATTAAAAAAATTCTTTAAAACACAGAAAAGAAAAACAGGTTCTGCTACTACTTCAAGGTTGGCTAGTTCACACAGCAGGAAGGAAGGGCATCCAACTGTAGAAACAAAGGGTTTAAAACAAACAAATAAATAGAAAAAAAGACAATAAAACTCCACCCATGCAAGTGTGACAAAAAAACAAACAAAAAAAAACAAATAAAATTTTCTTAAACCCACAAAATCTAAAAGAAAAAAAAAACAACAATAAAATAAGTTTCTTACCATGAATAAGTGCTCCTTTACCGGTTTATAGTTGTTAACCACCATATCCAGCTGTTTCACTTGACGTGCTGGTTTATTCTTTGATACAAGCTGTAAACTGTTTTAACAGAAACATTTTATTCTAGTTTCCTTCATGTGTACAAAAGTGAACAAAGATAAAGTTAATAGGGGAAATGTTTTGTCTTCAGTCTATAATACCTTTCACGTTTTAAATTCCTCAGAAAGACGGTCAAGCAAATTACAGCCTGTGTAACTTCACTTCAATCTCTCTTTAAAACTGCAGTCTGCAGTTATGCTCAAACAACTTTCCTTTATGTAAAATATGTTGTCAAAAGTTTTAGTGTGTATTAATTTAAACTCATGGAACTGTCTTAGTTAATTATGAAGCAGGAATGGGTGTGTGGTAAGTAGCTTGCTTACCAACCACATGGTTCTGGGTTCATTCCCACTGCGTCGCACCTTGGGCAAGTGTCTTCTACTATAGCCTCGGGCTGACCAAAGCCTTGTGAGTGGATTTGGTAGACGGAAACTGAAAGAAGCCCTTCGTATATATGTATGTATATATATATATTTGTGTGTGTATGTTTGTCCCCCAACATCGCTTGACAACCAATGGTGGTGTGTTTACGTGCCTGTAACTTAGCGGTTTGGCAAAAGGGATCGATAGAATAATTACTAGGCTTCCATAGAATAAGTCCAGGGATCGATTTGCTCGACTAAAGGCGGTGCTCCAGCATGGCCGCAGTCAAATGAAACAAGCAAAAGAGCAAAGTTGACAACTTATGACCAGGCATATATTCTTTAAGGATGCAATGAGGTGTTGTGGCATTCATGTCTACTCCAAAAATATTAACCATACAAAAATGACTTTAAAATAGAAAATAAAAATACAAAGCTTGCTTCTTTATTTCAACTTGACCAAAGATAATCCCTTGCTCTAATCTCAACCTGATTCAAAGCTTATCTTTTGCACTAATCTCAACTTGATCAAAGCTTATCTTTTGCACTAATCTCAACTTGATCAAAGCTTATCTTTTGCATTAATCTCAACTTGATCAAAACTTTTCTCATGCTTCAATCTCAACTTGATCAAAGCTAGTCTCTTCCTCTGGTCTTAACTTGATCAAAGTTTGCTCTGCTGCCACCTTGTTCAAAGCTTGGCTCAGGCTCTAATCTTGGCATGTTACAAGCTTTTTCATTGAATAGAACCTAATGAGGTCGTAGGGTGAATCAGATTGTAGGGTGAAAGTACTAGACTATTAATCACAAAGTAGTCATGGATTCAAATTTCACTACAGTCATCTTATTACTATTGCTGTTGAGATGAAGTAGTAAAGATGATGATTTGGTAAAGTTTCAGATTAAATATTCAACACAATAAAATCTAAAAGAACATTATAGAATTCTGTACTGAATCATGTATGCAATGAAACCCTAAATCGATTAAAATTCCCCTCTTAGTTGCAGAAAGAGAATAAAGATCAAGTAGTTAATTGTGAGTGATACTCAAAGTAGAAGGGAGAAAATTTCAAGACGTTGAGAATTAAATTAACAAAATTAATTAGAGGAAAAAATCTGATATTTGAGAACTGAAAATTTTTGCATGCATCTTCAAAACATAATCTCTTAGCTTCATCTCATGGGATATGGCATATCACCATTTCTCTTGAATAACATCTGAAAAAGTCACATTCAATTTTTCTGTTCCTCCCCACTATGACTCAATGTCTCTTCACAGGATGAAATAGATATTGAACCTGGAACCAACCGTTTCAGTTTCATGTATGTATCATTGGCAACAGGTCGGCATTCTGCACGTTGGATCACTTTGCCCTCGATTGCAAGTTTGTCTGAAAGTAAAGAAATGAAACAAAAGATATTCATATAGAACTTCTACAAATCAACCAAATTCCCTCTACAAATACAACAATAAGCCCTTACTCATCATCATCATCATCATCATCATCATATTATTATTACTTTAACATCCACTTTTCCATGCCTGAATGGGTCAGGTGGAGTTTATCAAGGCAGACTTTGTACGGCTGGATGCCCTTCCTGTTGCCAACTTTCAACTGTTTCCAAATAAATTAACATTTCTTCATGACCAGACATGTTTTCACAGAACACTGCTTGTATGTCAGTGGCACTCATTTACAACAATCATGCAATGTAAAGACAAAGAGATACAACACGCACACACATATGATAGGCTTCTTTCAGTTTTCATCTACCAAATCCACTTTCAAGGCTTTGGTTGGCCTAGGGCTATAGGAGATGACACTTGCTCAAAGTGCCATACATGTGGTCGAAATGTGGTCGAGAAGAACTTCTTAATCACACACCTATACCTGCGCCTTCAGAAAATATTAGAATTTGTTGGCAATGGTTGGTTTCCGACTGAACTTAGCAATCATACAACAATCATGCAATGTAAAGACAAAGAGATACAACACGCACACACATATGATAGGCTTCTTTCAGTTTTCATCTACCAAATCCACTTTCAAGGCTTTGGTTGGCCTAGGGCTATAGGAGATGACACTTGCTCAAAGTGCCATACATGTGGTCGAAATGTGGTCGAGAAGAACTTCTTAATCACACACCTATACCTGCGCCTTCAGAAAATATTAGAATTTGTTGGCAATGGTTGGTTTCCGACTGAACTTAGCAATCATGTCCAATTAGCTGATGCCAAAGGAGAGCATACAGAAATAGCAATTAAACCTCCCACTTTTGCTTTAAAAACAAAACGATGGAAACATTGGATAATATATTCCCACATATAACATGTCTGAAAAAAAATTAAAGATACAATGGTCACTACTGGAGTGACTTTGTGGACAGGTCTGCTTAATCAGAGATGACCCCTAAAACTGAACAACAACAACAACAATTTGCCCTTTTGATCATACTACTCAATACCCTATTATTTTTCTAACACATCAAGTTCCACTGTGCAGCACCTTCTATCACAGCCCCTGGATTCAGTAGACAGGAATTGAAAGATCAACCTCCATTACTACACCAAACAATCTCTCATCATGCACCACGTTTACCCCCACCCTGCTGTTCCTGCAGCCTACCTGACCTTGTCATCTCTCCCACTAATTCCTCTCCCTATCAACTAATTTCATCATTACTGTCATGCCACTTCCCCGACTCTCTTTTGCATCCCTCTATCTTTCCCGACTCTCTTCTGCATCCCTCTATCTTCCCAGACTCTCTTCTGCATCCCTCTATCTTCCCCGACTCTCTTTTGCATCCCTCTATCTTCCCCGACTCTCTTCTGCATCCCTCTATCTTCCCAGACTCTCTTCTGCATCCCTCTATCTTCCCCGACTCTCTTTTGCATCCCTCTATCTTCCCCGACTCTCTTCTGCATCCCTCTATCTTCCCCGACTCTCTTCTGCATAACCTCTATCTTCCCCAACTCATGACTCATCACCCTTCAACATTACCTAATTTTTATAGTTGCAGGCTGCCTCTCCAACCTCATGCAATCTTGCAACCCCACCCCCACCCAATTCTCTTCACCCCATGCCTTGAGGGGCCAGTTGGACATCTCATTGCCACTATCCCTTTACAGCTCTTACTCATCATTCTGTCCTTTCCCAAATAAATGTGAAAAGCCATACAACTCTTCTACAAGAACCTGCTCTTCCACCTCCTCTCATACTTTAAACCCCGTCATGATCATCATCATTTACTGCCCATTCTCCATGCTGGCATGGGTTAGACGGCAAGCCAGAGGGCTATGCCAAAATCCAAATTCATAGATGGGGTTGTTGCATTAGAAACCATGCCAAAACAGAATTTGTAGTCTTGCAAACTACATAGCAACCACTATAGAACTGGAGGCATAAATAAAGCACCCAACACAAGTTGTAAAGTGGTTAGCATTAGGAAGGCTTTATTGAGCTCATGGCAAACAGTTTTGGTCGAAACTGGACTAGTCAGATGTTGATTAAACTCTGCAGTCACTTTAGGAGCAGTTGTCCTGTGATTTTTTCATCACAATGCAATTCAAAACTCGTCAGTCTCTTTCCATGAGCTTCGAAGTCCTGCCGGACTTACACCTCGTGCTGGAGGTTTTGCCCTGCTTCTCAAATTCAGACATGGTCCTTGATATGGTAGCTCTCAAAGTACAAGGAGCTCAGCTGTTCTGGTGACAGAAGCTTCTGTCATTCAAGCTCCTACTATTTGCCCTTTTTCGAACCCAGTGATGTTACACATCTAAGTTTAATTCATACTACGATCTGAACAAGAGATAGAAATAATCATTAACTTAGATAAATAAAACTATCTACAATACAAAAAAAAAAAAAATAATAATAATAATTAAATTTGGATGGATATTCGTAATATAATGGCTCATTGAAATATTGGAGTTAAATTTCTACTGTTCCAATTATTTTGTCCACCCCCTGTATATATATATATATATATATATATATATACAGTGAGGGATCTTCAATCCAGGCAAAATACTTTATAAACTCCCTATTAGTACACCAGGCTAACAATATTGTTTAGATTAGTAAAGAACTCTGCATATTCTTGTGGTAGGGTCCAAGGTTATGGTTCATCACCATTCTATATTGTAAATCCATGGATGGGCTCCAGTCAAACTGGTTTTTACACAGAGTGGTATTCAAGACAAAGTATAAATAATGGTCATTACATACTTTTCTTAACTGTATATATGTGCATGTGTGTTTATCATCTGGCACAAAACCACCTCCCTCATTCACTCAAGGGGTCTTGCCTTGTAAATTATTTAATGATTTCACTGCTGCTGCTGGTGCCACATAAAAAGTACCCAGGACACTCCGTAAAATGGTTGGCATTAGAAAGGGCATCCAGCCGTAAAAAGCATGCCAGGCAGAGAGCAGAGCTTGGCACAGTCTTCAGACTTACCAACACATGTCCCGTCAAACTGTCCAACCCACGGCATCATGGAAAACAGATTGATGATGATGATGGTATATATTTTGACAAGCTTCCTGCAATTTCAGTCTACAAGGCATTGATCAGTATGGAGCCAGCCACAGAGGAAGACACTTAACCAAGGTACCATGCAGTGGGATGATACCAAAAACCAAGTAGCTGCAACCACACAGGCATGCCTACACCACTATACACACACACACATATAAGCTTCATTCAAAAGGTCTAATAAGGCAGAAACGTAGCCAATGTTTTCACCAGTTGGTTTTAAAGACCAGATCCACTCCAATCTCTGCTACCCAAAAATTTCATTTGATTGATATTGGAGTTGTCTCTCTTGTTTGTTGCTTTTAGAGAGGAAGGTTTTCCCAATAAATTGTATAGATAATTTTGGTTAACTGGATCTTTCTTCTAGTGAAACCGTCCCACCCATGCTAGCATGGACGGCAGACGTTAAATGATGATGATGATGATGATGATGAGCTTTCATTCACAATATTTATATGAAATCCTAGGAGTGGCTGTGTGGTAAGTAATTATAGGCATAGGAGTGGCTCTGTGGTAAGTAGCTTGCTTACGAACCACATAATTCCGGGATCAGTCTCACTGCATGGCACCTTGGGCAAGTGTCTTCTACTATAAACTCGGGCCGACCAAAGCCATGTGAATGGATTTGGTAGACGGAAACTGAAAGAAGCCCATCGTATATATGTATATGTATGTATGTATGTGTGTGTATATGTTCGTCTCCCCAACATCACTTGACAACCGATGCTGGTATGTTTACGTCCCTGTAACTTAGTGGTTCGGCAAAATAGACCGATAGAATAAGTACTGGGCTTACAAAGAATAAGTCCTGGGGTCGATTTGCTCGACTAAAGGCGGTGCTCCAGTATGGCCACAGTCAATTGACTGAAACAAGTAAAAGAGAGTATTTGTATTTAACTTTTTTATATTGTCTCTCTTTTAGTCAGGGAAGAAGGCATCGTCCATGACCAGTTTAAAAGGCCTACAAGACTGGTGGTAAGGAAGGGGTTAGGTATCCTCCAACTGAAACCCTGGCTCGTATGCATCCAACACAGTAGATTCCATCCACCAAAGGCACTGAAGGCATAAGGAGGTAGTGTTACATCAGATAACTAATGAAATCAACCACTCAAATGGGATAAGGTTGAATTTGAACTCAAAACGCAAATACTGCGATGCATCCATTCCAACGTTCTTATCGTTCAACGGCCTTTGATCGATACATTTTATCAACCCTGATTGGATGAAAATCAAATTATTCCATTCAGTATTTTCTCTCGTCATAAGTGTTCATAACAAATCGCTGTGGCGAGGAGTTATCTCCCTTGACATACGATTACATTAAAAAAAAAAAAAAAATAGCACCTGTCGTCCGAAGTTAAAAGTTCGTTTCACTTCAGCTACTTCACTGATGCTTATGGACGAAGTATGACCACCACAAGTTCGGGCATCTCTTCATACATAATGGCTATATATGACTATGTTAAAAGATATTTCTAGTGATAAATTACTTTCAACAGGAAGAAGAATTCGCGTACTTGATTAAAATGTGAAAATGTGAGAGATGACTCTCTCTTTTACTTGTTTCAGTCATTTGACTGCGGCCATGCTGGAGCACCGCCTTTAGTCGAGCAAATCGACCCCAGGACTTATTCTTTGTAAGCCTAGTACTTATTCTGTCGGTATCTTTTGCCGAACCGCTAAGTTACACCAGCATCGGTTGTCAAGCGATGTTGGGAGGACAAACACAGACACACACACATATATATATACATATACATATATACGACGGTCTTCTTTCAGTTTCTGTCTACCAAATCCACTCACAAGGCTTTGGTCGGCCCGAGGCTATAGTAGAAGACATTTGTCCAAGGTGCCATGCAGTGGTGCTGAACCCTGAACCATGTGGTTGGTAAGCAAGCTACTTACCACACAGCCACTCCCGAGTGGTAATTTTTTAATTTTATCTATTTCAATCGTTGGAATGACTGGGGCACATCTTGAAGGATTATGTCGAACAAATCTTAATGTTTGGTACTTATTCTATTCGTTTACTATTCTATATTTTTGGGATGAGGAATTATGTACATTATTTACAATGGATGGATAAGGTGTCCTCATCTTGTTTGTTGTTACCACTTATCCATCCATTGTAAATAAGGTTCTATTCGTTTGTTTAGCCAAATCGATGTGTAAACGACCCAACAACAGTTTGTCATGCAGCGGAGAGGGGACAAACACAAACACACAACAGGGCTTCCACACACTTTCTACCTACCAAATTCATTCACAAAGCGACATTCAGACCAAGACTAAAATAAGACACTTACCCAAGGTGCCACAGACAATGGGACCGAACCTGAAACTACACAGTTGCAAAGCAACCTTCTTAACCACATAACCATGCTTATTTCAGCAGCTGACCTATTTCTGATATTTTCAATTGCCCTAATGGTCAAGCATACGCATCTACACTTTTGACCATTATCATGCGTCCTATTCGTGGATCTACACTTACTTCTACACTGAATTCAAACTGGGGAACTTAATTTGTAAAGAAGTAATAATGTTACCACCTGATGATGACCAGTTTATCACCAAGTTAAAAACTGTACTCTGCAGAGCAGAAGCTTCCCAAAAAGTACGTCTAAGACGTATTTACTTATTAATCCACAAGCATCTATCGTTAAAGTCCATTTTTCCATGCTGGCATAGGTTTGATGGTTCGATAGGAGCTCACAAACCAGAGGACTGCACCAGCACTGGTGAAATCTGTTTGGCATAGATTTTGCAGCTGAACGCCCTCCCTAATGCCAACCACTTTACATAGTGGTCTGGGGGCTTTTTACATGACACCAGCACTGGTGAGGTAGCATAATGATGAGGTCCTATCAAATAATCCCATGGCAACATCAGGCCATATCTGAACACTACCATTACATTCTGAGTTCAAATTCCACCGAGGTTGACTTTGCCTTTCATGCCTTCGGGGTCAATTAAATAAGTACCAATTATGCACTGGGGTGTCTGTCCTTGTTTGTCCCCTCTATGTTTATTCCTTTGTGAGCAATAAAGACAGATGATGATGATGATATTAGTCTTGTGTTCAGTCCCATTGTGCCCAGGACTGACCAAAGCCATGACAGTTTGTTTGGTAAATGGAAACTAAAACTATATATATATATATATATATATAAAGTCAAAACTTACTTGCAAATGGACCACCCCTTAATGTCCATTTTCCATACATACATACATACATACATACATACATACATCAACAAAATATATGCACACACACATGAATTCTTCAAAGCTCTGATGAGATAACTGGAGAAAAATTTTACTCACCAGTGGTACCTAATTCAACATCTGAAAGAGATAAAAAACAAAATTTTTACTACTTGATATTCCTATTCTGAAACAATAACATTGAGATTTATATTCTTTTACATGTCTTCTGCTAATACATCTTGATTAGAAAGGTGTCTGCAACTTTGTATATTTGCACATTATTGTTACATAAATTGCTATTACAACAAGATGAAAATCGATGGGATGGCCATTGCCAGAACACCAACAACCAAATATCTACTGAATCAGGAGTAATGGTGACCCAGAAGTGGGATCAAACAACACTAGTGTAACAATACTCACCGGCAGTTGGTGTCTGTGATACAACAACAAGATTTTGATTTCCTATAGCGGTAAGTACAAACTTGTGCTCCTTGGGAACTCCCAATCCTGCAGGGTCGTCTGTTCTTTGTGGCGCTTCAGGGCGAGCGAGAGCGTCACCCAATGTAAAAATCACCTCAGGTTTTGAACCAACGATTCTAGTGACAGAAAAAACAAAAGAGAAAATGTTTACAAATCATACAGTTTAGTAACCAAGTTTCTTCTTAGTTGCTATATCACATTTAACGTATACGTCTACGTCTATGCACTTGTAGTGTGTATGCACCAATATAAATGTCTATGAGTGTGTGTGTGTGTGTGTGTGTGCACCTGAATATCATTTATGCATATGTATCCCTATATGTATATGCATGTTTGTTTGTACAAGAATGTCTGCATCTACAACAGCACCTATAGATGTATGTGTACATGGAAATATGCACAAATGCTTGTGTCTATGTTAGTGTATGTATGTGCCTGCACATATTTATATTATCTTTGGGGTTTGCATAATTCACCTTTGGAAACATGGATGTTTTGCTCAACATCCTTAAGCAAACCTTGATCAGAGCCTTGTGAGTGGATTTGGGAGATGAAAACTGAAAGAAGCCCATCGTGTGTGTGTATGTTTGTGTCTCCTTGTGTTCACATTGCATGATGAATTAAAGCATTTCGTTTTCAATATTCAGCAAAAACATGTCTGACCATGGGGAAATATTGCCTTGCTTGAAAGCAGGTAAAGATTGGCAATAGAAAGGGCATCTAGCTGTAGAAAATCTGCGCCCCATGCAAGCATGGTAAAGTAGACGTTAAAATGGAAAAAAAAAGTGACTGTTTCAAGGGACATAACCAGGTAAACACTAATTGTCAAGCCGAGACAAGCAAAGACAAGATATTAAGATAGACAAAAAAACCAAACACATAGATGTCGCACACAGACATTTATGTGACGAACTTCCTCACAGTTTCTATAAATAAACAACCACTCATATGGTATTGTTCGGCCAGGACTATAGTAGAAGACACTAGTCCAAGACGGCAAGCATTGAGACAAAACTTGAAACCACATGGTTTCATAGAAGACTTCTTAATAAATTCCTTTTTGATAGAATATCATTCTTTTGTAGTGTATGAAAATAGAATCGTTTAGAAGTTAAATAATTCAAAGATGCCAACTTCAAGAAAAACAATAATTAAGTTGGTGTTAATATATTTAATAATAGGAACATTAAAAACTCAATAGCGAGGAGAAAACGAAGTTAGTCAATGACTGAGGTTATTTCAATGGGAGACAATTCTACATGTTCTAGTCTTTCTATATTCTCAGCTAAACATGAGACAATTCTACATGTTCTAGTCTTTCTATATTCTCAGCTAAACATATACTCAATTCTTAATCTAATGAAGAACAATAATTCTCAATTTAATGATAAATGAATCATTAATTAAATGAACATAGGTTGATATGGAAAATATGATCTTTTAAGAAAATGAATATAGTTGATTTCGTTTCTATTGAGAAAAACAAGGAATATTACAGCAGTTAACAGTACAAACAAATGAGGAGAGAATGAAGCTCTCTCTCAATGAAAATTGTCCTTGGAAACAAAGCCTGTATTTCTAGAGCAGGACTAAAGACTGAAAGAAACTGAAAATTCCAACGTATTGTTTTAGGTGGGAGCAAGCTTTGAAGAACTCTGTGATGATAGGTCAGGGAATAAATGTTATCAGACATGTTGTTTAGCCCCAGGTCAGTACTGATACAGTACACTGAAGATGAAAGTGATTCAAGCCATAACTGACCTCCATTAGGAGTAGCTGTGTGGTAAGAAGCTTGCTTCTCACCTATACAGTTTTGAGTTCATCCGCACTGTGTGTCACCTTGGACAAGTGTCATATACTGTTACTATAGCTCTGGGATAACCAAAGCCTTGAGAGTAGATCTGGTAGATGGAAACTGAAAGAATCCTATTGTGTGTGTGTGTGTACATATATATGCAGGTGCGTGTTCGTTGCTGTCCCCTTGTCTTGACATGATGCCGTAATAGTAAAAGAGTCTCACTATCACACAAACTTTTCATTTGCTTCAATTAAAAATCTCTTACGAGCAACAGAAGCGGTATTAGACCAAAACAACCATTTGTGTATCATACTTAAAATCCAACTGCATCATGAATAAACAACTTAACTGTAGTAGTCGTCTTGAGGAAGATTTAGTTAGTGAGGGATATGGACTGCATAGAGGCTTTTTCTTTGGCTCAGTAATGTCTTAACTGAAGGAAGGTCACCATTCCGGCTATGAGTGATATAATTCGTTATATGAACAATAATTGGACGATCTAGAGCAGTGGTTCTCAACCATTTTTTGCATATGGACTCCTTTGAATACTACCTTGCTTGTGCAAACCCCAGTTGAGAATTACTGATTGAGACTATCTGAAACTGCTTTACAACAAAACTACTTTTTTTGCTCTCTTCAAAAAGAAGTGAACTTCAATGCTTATATTAAACATCCAAGAGGCCTTGGTATCTGATCTAATGTGTCATCATCATCATCATCATCGTTTAACGTCCGCTTTCCTGCTAGCATGTGTTGGACGATTTGACTGATGACTGGTGAAACCAGATGGCTGCACCAGGCTCCAATCTGATTTGGCAGAGTTTCTACAGCTGGATACCCTTCCTAATGCCAACCACTCCGAGAGTGTAGTGGGTGCTTTTACGAGCCACCAGCACCAAAGAACAAAAGGCCGAAGAAAAATGAAGAAAAATGCACTCAACACCAGAGCTGAAGACACTTCCGAAAGGATGGGGCCCCGCCATGTTGAAAACGGTAGAGGAGTAGGGGCCGAAACAGGACGTAGTTCCTCCTGACGATGTCTTTAGCCACTGGATCCTATAAAGGAGCTTTTGAGGTAGCAGACCACGAAACGTGATTGGAATTCTTTACTAGTAGTCAAATGCAGCCTCATTTCTATCTCTCTCTAGCTGCCCCATTCTTGATGAATCAAGGACTGGGAGGGTGCCTATGTTTACATACTACACAGGTACCTAAAGCAATTAGTAAAAGCATGGTATACGCTACCAAATCATACTTGATTACACAAGGAAAAACTGTAGTTTAATTTAGATCATATCAATGTTTCTTGTCGATCTATCAAAGGTACAACATGTCTAAAGAGCCCAAAAACAACAACAATAATCATACCATTAAAAACACATTTCTAAAATAACCACAATCTTCTGGAGATTAACAGGTATTTATTTTATTGACCTCGATGGAATTTGAGCTTAGAATGAAACCAAATATCATTAGGCATTTGGGTCATCACTTAAACAATCTGAAAAGCTGCCCACTGTGCTAGATTAAGCATTCTTAGACATCAAACTGAAAGTGTACACTAACAACCATCACAGTGATTGTAACGGTTTCTAACACATGTTCAAGACCCTCTATTTTTGAAGAGGCGGACGATCACTGATATTGACATTAATATTTCACAGGTATTTTATTTTATTGACACTCAAAGATGAAAGGTAAATTCAATACATTTGTTTATTTTTATGTCTCTTTTCTGCATACTAGCATGGGGTAGATCAGTTGTTCTCAACTATTTTTTGCCTATGGACCACTTCACTTCCTATTTTACTTAAGTGCGTCGTCAGAGCCATTCGATGTTTAAAAAATCGTAACATATTTTGAATATAATTGAATATTATTGGGAATTGTATAAAAAAAAAAAACTGTTCAAATATTTTGTGTATTGGTGAAGTATAACAAAATTTATTGCACATAAATTTTAACAGTAAAATCATAAGTGGACCCCTAAGGGTTAGATAAATGTGTTATTGAAGTATTTTACAGCTGGATGGCCTCATCATCATCATCGTTTAACGTCCGCTTTCCATGCTAGCATGGGTTGGATGATTTGACTGAGGACTAGTGAAAATAGATGGCTACACCAGGCTCCAATCTGATTTGGTAGAGTTTCTACAGCTGAATGCCCTTCCTAATGCCAACCACTCCAAGAGTGTAAACTCTTATTTGTTTTACAAGAATCTTGTTTCACGCATCTCTGAAAGTGCAAAGTCAGTAGGCAATTTGTTGATAGATAAACGACAACAACATTGTAGCTGATATTTAGTGAGGTGCAATTGTAAACAAACACACACACAAAAGGCTTCTGTCAGTTTCCATCTATCAAATCCCTTTGCAAAGTTTTGATCAGCATTTGTCTATACTAAAAAACACTTGGCCAGGGTGCCACACTGTGGTATTAAACTTGAAACAATGTGGTTGGGATGAGAACTTTTTTAACCAATAAGCCATGCCAACACTTTCTTGACAAAACATGAGTTCAGAACATAAAATGGCAGAGTTAAATACTGCAAAGCAATTTGCTGTCACTCTTAACAATATGGCAAACTTCACTCTTGTGTCGAGTAGATCAGTCTAAGGCTCCACCCGATTGATGATCTATTTTAGTAATCACCATAATAGTAAATAGTAAGAAAAGCAAGTTCCTCAACTTACCTTGATCTAGTAATCTTCAGTTTTCCCACCTCACAACTACAGGGAGCCTTCCTCCATTTCTCCGACAAATACTTGGGAACCTGAAAATAAAGATAAATAATAAATAATAAATCATAGAGCTATGAAGGATCAACAGCATTAATATTGAAGAAGTTGAACGATGTTAAAATTTTGTCATCACGATAACATCACACTAGACATGCTAAGCAACATCGTTACATATAGGAACCGAGGATTTATCATCATTTTTTTAACATTCATTTTTCTATGTTTGCAGAGGTCAGACAATTTTTTGAGGTAGATTTTCCACAGCTGGATGCCCTTCATGTCGCCAGACTTCATCTGTTTCCACATGGCCAGACATATTTTCGCAGAATACTGGAAATACATGACAATGCTTGTATGTCACTCATAACTATCGCATGACATCAAGACAAGGACACACACTCTCACATATGTATACAATGGATTTCTTTTAGTTTCCATCTACCAAATCCACCAACGAGGCTTCGGTAGGCTTGGAGCTATAATAGAAGACACTTATCTAAGGTGCCATGCAGTAGGACTGAACCTGAAACCATGTGGTAGGTAAGTAAACTTCTCAACACACAGCTACACCTGTGTGTGTATATATACACTACTTAGCCAGATTAAGAAGAGCAGCGTCCAGAGGCTCCAACTGTGGTTGCAAAATTTATCCTCAAACCGGAAACACGATCTCGATGTTTACAGTGCAAGTGAACTCCGTTTCAGCAGACACGAAAACACCAAGTCTCAGCTAAGGTTTACAATATAAATAAACAAATACGGATTTGAAAACAATGTGACTTTTGTACGAGGGTAGTGAGAGAAAGATTGCATGTTTAGCATGACTAAAGTTTAGTAATGTAAGACTTCAGACATGTTATGTTTCTATCCTTTTGTCTACTATTTAATCACTTTTGCTATAGTATTATTATATCCTAATTAAGTGTCAAACCAAGCAGTGATCCACTTACGAATCAATACTTTGACATTTTATAATATACAATACTCTTCAATATATATATATATATATATATATATATATATATATACACACACGCACAATATAGTATAATAGATCCATTTCACCAAATGGTTTGGCACATGAGATTATAGGCACCCCCCCCCCCCAATCTAGGCGTTCGGGAGTTTGCTGACCAAAGATGAACAAAACAGATTCGTCATATCAGTTGAAACGGATCTATATAACTATGGTTATATAGATCTGTTTAGATCTATATAACTATACAGATAGATTGCCGTCATTTAATTAGTAGAAATAAATTGATTGGCCGGAAAAGAGAAAGAAAAATCAAATGGTCTGGATAAAAGAACCTTCGCTGATGAATGTTTTTAGCCGATAGATATGTTAACTAAATAATCCAACTTTTGAATGGTCAGATAAATAGTCTCTGCTCCTGTTCAAACTTTGACCACTTTCTAGATGTACTGTTTGAAATTTGCATAACAAACAGAGCGAAAGATGTCTCACACCAAGTGGCACATTATAACTAATCTTGTTTGATTTATGGATACTTATATACTTATATATATATATATATATATATATATATATATATATAGGCATAGATGTATGATAGTTTGTGGAAGGAATTTTACTTACTTTAACCAGCCAAACACCACGGCCAGCAGCCGTTAGATCGACCTCTTTGGTTTCATGTCCAATTTCACTCATAACTAGTTGATATGTATGTAAAGATTATATTTATCTGCAATCACTATATCCAGAACAATGCTGGATGTGAAGAATTTCTTTTCAGAACACACTTTCAATACAGTTATTCGATAAAATACTCAAAGAAACAATGTCTGTGATCAAAAAGGTCTAAACAATTTCCGACATATTGAAAACATGGGGGGACAACTTTTGTTTGACTTCCTCTAATAAATGTCAAATTTTTTTTTCGTGTTTCGGTCGCGCATGCTCAAAGAGCTGTTTGCGATGATTTCGTAGATGGCGGGAATTCTATTTAAAGTGTATTCAGTATTATAACAACCTTAATTGTTGTCTAAATATATTTATATTATATCACACTCTTGTAATAATCTACTTATTGATCAGGTAAATATATATTGCACACCTTTTATTAACAAGTTGTTTGATATAATAAGTTTAATTGCTATTCTGCAGAACAATATAACTTTCGTTGAAGCATGTATAAATGTTTTATTTTCGTATATTTTGATCAGTGTTAATGAATTAAAATTTATAAATATACCAGCGCTTAGATTATTGTTATTTTGTTGTTGTTTAGCTCTAAATTACCCCGATTGAGCAAACTTACAGTGATCAAATGCGTCACAGTCGCGACAATTCTATAAAGTGTTTCTGTTTGTGTTCCTGTGCTTTTTTGAAAAGACAGTATGGATCGATTTGATGAAGATTTGGCTGCTGTTTCTAATAGGTTGAATTACTAAATGGAGGCAGGCTTGATGATCCAAGCTTCGGCATGAACTACTAGTACATAGTAACGAGTCAACGCCACTATAACTAACTTAACACTAGAGGTAGAAATAGTGGTAACCAAAATCTCCTTCATGTCGCTGTTGTCTTTAAAATAAAAAAGATGCATCGAATAATGTACTATGTATGAGAAAGAAAAAAAAAATATCTAATTTATCAGGGCTGAACAAGGACTAAATAATTCTACACAATAAAGGGAAAAGGGCGTGGGAAAGAGAACCATACTACTCCTATGGAAAACATTCGTTCTCAGTCGCCCGGTTACTGTTCCCATTTGAGGTTGCCCTGTTACTGTTCCCATTTGAGGTCGCCGCAGAGCGTCAAATAGCGGAACATGGAGCAATCCCAACATGGCCTCATCCTCTGGCTGAAACCTGTAAAAAATGAAGGAATGTCATTACCAGTAAAGGGACCCCCTTCGATCATGGCTGATCATGTGATTGCTCCTAGAATGTTCGTCTCCGAAGCACAAGTCCGAGCAAGGTTGTTTATGGAAGACCATGCATACCAACCTCCCCTCTCCATGCCAATGATGTTATCCAAGGGAAAGACAAAGGGGCCGATACAGCTTGGCACCAGTGACATCACAACACATTTCTACAACTGAGTGAACTGGAGCAACATGAAATAAAGTGTCTTGCTCAAGAACACAACACACATCCCGGGCTAAGAATTGAACTCACTACCTCATGATTGAGAGCCCAACGCTCTAAACACAGCCCTTTAGTTTAATCATATATTATTTGCTTATTTTCATGGTCCACTATTCGAGGGAGGGTCCTCAGGCACCCTCTCAGTGATGTCTTGTTAGAAGCAACCGTTATTACATTTTCCTACTGGATTCCCAGGCACGATCTACTGAAACTATGAATGTTATCCAGCTATCTCATTATGTCTACCACTAAGTCACCAGCTTGCCAGTTGGTTTGGCTTGAAGAATATGTCTTGTGATCCTTTCCTGTGGCATTATAACTACATGTCCATAATGCTGGAGCTGTGACATTTCAGTTCAGAGAAGTATCTGTCAGACCTGGAGTGACGCCTTGATCTCTGAGTTGCTCACCCTTTTGGGTAATGTTACTCCAGAGATCTTTCAAAAGAACCCCATTTTGGCTGCTTGTATTCACAATCATACTCTTTTGGACATTACCCAACATTCATAAATGTGAGAAAGGTTCAAAAACTGAATGAAAGTTGCATGTTTGGCTTGTTTATCAACCTATCTTTTGAGGATTTAATGCTGAAGCTGGTGTATTACTGTACAAGCAACTGCAAATTTTTTTGATATGTATGAAAAAAAGGCAGGCTGTTGATGAATTTTAAGACAGCATTGCATACAACTCACATTATTATGTACTATCACATATTACAAATAGACAAGGAGTAACACTACTTGCTGGGCATTTTTCTCCAAGTTAATTTTATATATATATATATTTATATAAGGGCATTACTGTACAATAACACCTCACGCCATGAGGGACTCTAAGGTCAGACTACTATGGCGTGAGGCGTTATTGTATAGTAATGCCCTTATATAAATATAAAAATATATATTTCGGGAATAAATGATGGATTTTTTCCCTTATGAGGTTTTTTCACGCTAGCTACTTGATAAATTCTTGTAAAAGAATTCGTCCTATTATTGAATTTATATATATATATATATATATTATCTCATCTACTTAGCTGAGAGGGCTTTTCCCTTTTAGCTGGTCTTGTCTTTCTTGGCAATCTCAGCAATGCCAGTGACATGAAAAGAGCACCCAGTACACATTGTAAAGTAGTTAGCATTAGGAATGGCACCCAGCCATAGAAAACATGCCAAAGCTGAACTTGGCCTTGGAGATTGCCAGATACTCTCAAACCTTCCAACACATGTCAGCATGGAAAACAGACATTAATTGATTATGATAATGAGTGACAATGCTTTAAGTAACTAATGAGACCTTCCCTTTATTTCAGTGCTGTTAACACAATGCATGCTTTTCTCAAGCCTGGAAGTTCTGGTTTCATCAAGAAAAAAGAGAAGCCTGTATCAACAGAAACGACCAAAGATTCACATATACCCTGGGTAGAGAAATAGTAAGTGTTTAAATCTAATCCTCACATTGGTTTTTAAAGGATAAGCATCCACTTGAATTATTACATACAAAGTTTTAATATTCCTGAAACAAAATAAGTTTGTGTTGGTGTGTGTCATGGAAAGATATCAGGAGTATATCAGTCTGTCAAAAAACTAAGATGAAAGTGTCATTTTTTATTTGCTCTCTCTCTCTCTCTCTCTCTCTCTCTCCCTCGTCTGGAGACCAATGATTGCCAACAGTGCTCATGACTTTTTCCAGGGCCACTATGACTAGAGAGAAGAAATTATCCTTAGATTGGAGACAGCCTGAATACTTGCAACATTATCCAAGGACCAATTGGAAGGCATTTGTTTTTTAGTGGTATGAACTTTGAGGTTAAAGGTAAAATGTAAAGAATTGTGAAAACGAGACTTATGCTGGGGATGGTACAAAGCTTGCTAGTACAAAGAAACAGACTATGTAGTAGTAACAGCACATCTGTGTGTTATTGGTTGTAGAATGCAAGTGAATGAAGGTTTGACAATGAGATAAATAATTTTTTATAGTACAGTGGAAGGTACAGAGAGGACACAACAGATTTGTATGCTTGGAACTGATGATCTGTTGATGAGTTAGAAATCTCCCTCTCTTCTCTTCATGCTTTGCCTTCAGGTGTTGGCAATCATTGGTCTCCAAAACGAAATCTGAAGATTCAAGATTTTTCATGAGAAAAGATATAACAGTGGTTTTCCATTGCCTTTTGCCATTACATTTATGATTTATTCTACTGATCAATAGCACTCCCAAGCTTATCCTTGAATTACAGGGTTTGTATTTTTGGCCCTGAAACTAGGAGACTAAATTCATGTGATATCAGAGTATGTCCACATATCAATAGGCCTGTTTGACACTTGTCTGGGGCCAGCACTGCTCCAAGTTTTGTATATCTTAACCACAGCTCTTTTAGAAGCTGTAGAAACTCTGCCAAATTAGATTGGAGCCTGGTGTTGCCATCCGGTTTCACCAGTCCTCAATCAAATCGTCCAACCCATGCTAGCATGGAAAGCGGATGTTAAACGATGATGATGATGAGACTCACCTGGGACGTTTGTCACTAATGTTTTTTTTTTTTTTTTGTTTCTACTGTGTAGTCGTCCTCGACAAATTGATGATGTTGCTTACCAAGATGAAGTTGTGAATGTTCTAAAGAAATCTCTTCAGGGTTCTGATGTAAGTGTTCTAGTTTATTCTTTTACTCATTAATATTTTTGCTCTTTCACTGGTTTCAGTCCTTTGTCAGTGGCCATCCTGGGGTACTCTTTTCAAGGATTTTGATCACTGATTGGTTTCAAATCCTGGCACAAGACCAGTAATTTCAGGGGTTAAGTCTATTACATCAACTTCAGTGTTCAGCTGGTTCTTATTCTATCGACCCCAGATGGATGGAAGGAAAAGTCAGCCTTAGTGGAATTTAAACTTAGAACACGAAGAAGGACAAAATGCCACCAAACATTTTGTCCAGCATTTAACAGTTCTGCTAGCTTACAGCCTTCTTTTGGTCAGTCATATTTACATCAATTACTTTGTATAGTAGTTTGTTTATCTGTCTTTATTTGAAAAAATGGTTTAGTTCTCCTTTGGTGTATCATCATTTAAATTGCAGATTACTGATACATGCCATTTATGTATCGTACTTAATGTTTCATACACCATTGATAGGCATGATGTGTTTGTGTCTATTTACTTATTGTTGAATTGTACGTGTAGCTTTCATTAACCACACAAACAAACCATCTTCTGATGTCACATCCTCTTTGATGTCTATGCAAAACCATGACAGAGCTGAGAGCTACACCAGGTTCCTATTGTCTCATTTGGTATAGTTTCTATGGCTGGATGCCCTTCCTAATGCCGACTACTTTACAGAGTGTACTGGGTGCTTCTTATGTGGCCCCCAGCATCAGCAGGTTTGCCCTGTAATTTTCATATATATATATATATTCTAATGTATACTTTTCACTAACTCTCAGTCTGCTGTCTCATTTGACAGTTGCCAAATCTGTTGTTCTATGGACCACCTGGTACTGGTAAAACATCCACAATTCTGGCAGCAGCAAGAGAATTGTTTGGGTATGTATGTGAACAACTTTATTATCTACTAATTGCATAGATAATCTCATTTAATTGAAAATAGATTCTCAGTTCAGTATATTACATGTTTGGGACCCTACCATATTTTCATTCTAGCATTTAGAATGCTCCCCAGAGTAGTTTCTGTCAGACATGTTGAATTCCATAACCAGTCTCATTATATTCCCTCTATTTCTGTATATATTGATTATTTCTAAGTTTTGCCAATTAAGTTAGAGTCAGCACAGGTGTGGCTATGTGCTTAAGAAGTTTGCTTCTCAGCCACATGGTTCCAAGTTCAGTCTCACTGTGTGGCACCTTCGACTATAGGCCCAGGACGACCAAGTCCTTGAGAGTGAATTTAGTAGACAAAAATCGAAAGAAGCTCCTTAAATATGTGTGTGTGTGTGTGTGTGTCTTGGTATCTGAAGTTGCATGATGATTATAAATAAGTGTCATTATCATACATGTGGTGCCATTCATTTGCAATATCCCATGTGAACATGTCTGGCCATAAGAAAATATTGCCTTGTTAAGAAATGGGTATGAGTTGGCACCAGGAATAGCATCAACTGAAAAAAGTCTGCCTCAAAACATCTTTGTCTGACTTATACAAGCAAAGAAAGCAGACGTTAAAATGATGATAATTTGCTGATGAGGTTTAATAATACTGAAACATGCCTCTTTCAATAGTTGGCTTAAAAGCCTGACAGGACTAAATTAGAGTTGACAATGACATGGTTTGACATTTGTAAATACTATAAGGCCTTTTGTTTAGTATTCTCTACAAGTTTTGTTATAAATTACCATTAATTGTCATCATTGTTGTTTTAACAACTAATTTTTCATGCTTGCATGGGTCAGATGAAAATATGTGTAGGTGGAGTTCTCTTCAGTCGAATGCTCTTCTTGTCAAACAATAAACAACCTGGATATGCTTTATGCAGAGAACTGGAAACAAATTACTATATAAATGAGTCTTTTGTTTCAAGGATCATGCAACGTGTCAAGTCTATGTCTAGCAGCCTGGATATGCCTTTTGTAGTGAATTATAAGTAGATAACAATGTCAGGAAGCTACTATTTATAAATCAGTGAACGTGAGCGAAATACAAATGAACATAAATACATGATGGGCTTCTTTCAGTTTTTATCTATCATATCCTATTTAA
Organism: Octopus bimaculoides; assembly: GCF_046866305.1. Taxonomy (NCBI): domain Eukaryota; kingdom Metazoa; phylum Mollusca; class Cephalopoda; order Octopoda; family Octopodidae; genus Octopus; species Octopus bimaculoides. Next base: position 162,160,050 of record NC_142930.1, on the reverse strand, counting down.
AAAAAAAAAAAATTTTTATCCTTTCTTTATTTTGTTTAGACATGATATGTACCGCAGCCGTGTCTTGGAACTGAACTCTTCAGATGAACGAGGAATTGAAGTCATTCGAAACAAAGTGAAGAAATTTGCTCAGATCAGTGCCTCCGCTGTTCGACCTGAGTAAGTAGACAGATTTAGAATGATGTGCATTCATGCAATTGCATTCGGTTTTTGATATGTAAGTACTGAAACAGGCGTTGTGATGATGACGACAATATTGGTGTTGGCAGCATATTGAGGTGGTGCATTTAAGGAATGGTGTGTTGCGTAGTGTTGTGTGATATAGTAGCAGTGTAGTGATGTAATGTTGTGTAATGACAACAAGTTGTAATGTGATGTGTTAGTGTAACAGCATAATGTGGTGGTGCAATGTTGCAGTTGTGGTAGTGTTGCAGTATAGCGATGATGTGTCATGTGGTTATGTTATGTTGTCGTGATTGCATAATGGAGGGATCTGTGGTGATGTTGTAGTAGTGGGTTGCTGAGGTAGTGTAGCTGTAGTCTGGCATGGTGGCACTGTACTAGTCTGATGATTTATTGAGTTGGCCAAAAAGTAATTTGTTTTTTAAGGGAAAATAAGACATGTTTTAGACATAATGTGATTTATTCAATCTATGAGATAATTGCTTTCAGATTTTGGCTCAAGGCTAGCAATTTTTTGGTGGCAGGGAATCAATTACATCAACCCCCAGTTTTCAGCTGATATGTTTTCAATTGACCCTGCTTTTCTTATGGACAGCTATATGTCGCATGCTCTCCAGTTAGCAGTGCAGATGACTTGTATATTTATTCTACCAACACTGGACTTACGTAAAAACATAGTTTACCCAGAAGCATTGTCAGCTTCACTTAACATATGTTGAAGTGTGCAGTCTGCCCAGACATTACAGAGATGAATGAAGCAGCTTTCTTTCCATGTACCTTACTTTCTGCAATACGGATACTCATATATCATCCATTTCATTATATCCGTAAGTTTAGGTCATTTTGGGGATAATGCTAAGATTTCATTCTAATCTAAGCAGTCAGCAGTCATTCTACATGTTTTTGGTTCACACGCCTCGTGTGCTGATTCTGCCCATAAGAAAGAAACAAATAATACAATGTGACTGTAGGCCATAACACCCGGGCAATGCCAGGATACCTTGCTAGTGTGTGTATGTGTGTGTGTATACACATACACCTATCACAAAGTTTGTTATCTTGAATCATTTGTTTTATTTTTCTTTAGTGGAAAACCCTGTCCTCCTTTTAAGATAATCATCTTAGATGAAGCTGACTCAATGACACTAGCAGCTCAGGTGAGATTTTTGACATTTTTAATTTAATACAAACAAAAAAATTTCTTGGGATGTCTTTTTCAAACCTTATGTGGGTTTCATATTTCTTCAAATTTAAATATTTACATGAAATATATCTTTTCACTGTTTGATATTTCTCTTATGCCAAACACTTAAATATATTACATATTTTTCATTATCATCATCATCTTCTCATCCACTTTGTCATGGTTGGTTGGCTCAGATGTAATTCGTTGCAGTAGATTTTCTATGGCCAGATACTTTTCCTGTCACCTATGGTCAGACAAGTTTTCATGGCAGATAGCAAATGAACAACACCACTTATATGACAGTCAGAATTGTTTACAGTTCATGCACAGCATCAAGACAAGGAGACACAAACAGGCATTGAAGTCAATTTTGTTTTTCATTCACCTAAGGTTGGTGACAGAAAGTACCAGCCAAGTATTAGAATCAATAGTATCAACTATTTGTATATTTATTCTACCAACACTGGACTTACACAAAACATAGTTTACCCAGAGGCATTGTCGGCTTCACTTAACATATGTTGAAGTGTGCAATCTGGCCAAACATTACAGAATTCTACCGTCAGTTGCTGGCCCTGTGGCTGTGTGGTAAGAAGCTTGCTTCCCAACCACATGGTTCTGGGTTCAGTCCCACTGCTTGGCACCTTGGGCAAGTGTCTTCTACTATAGTCTCAGGCCAACCAAAGCCTTGTGAGTGGATTTGGTAGACGGAAACTGAAAGAAGCCCATCATACATACATATATATATAGTTGGAATTTTCAGAAAAACAAAAGATGAAGACAGGTACATATATATATGTATGTATGTATTTGTGTGTCTGTGTTCCCCCCCCCACCACCACCACCATCGCTTGACAACCAATGTTGGTGTGTTTACGTTCCCATAACTTAGTGGTTCGGCAAAAGAGACCAATAGATTAAGTACTAGGTTTACAAAGAATAAGTCCTGGGGTCAATTTGTTCGACTAAAGGTGGTGCTCCAGCATGGCTGCAGTCAAATGATTGAAACACATAAAAGAATATAAACTCATAGACACAAGTAATTCCTGTGTGATTAAGAAGTTTGATTCCTAACCACAAGGTTGTGGGCCGAGTCCTACTGCATGCCTTGAGCAAGTGTATTCTGTTATAGTCCCAGCCTGACTAACGGCTTTGAATGGATTTGGTTGACAGAAAATGAAAAAAGTCCATCATATATGTGTGTGTTTGTGCCTTCTGGTCTTGACATCACAAGATGGTTGTAAATGTGTATCATTGTCATTCAGTCAGTGTTGTTCCTTTCCAGTCTTCCATGGGAACTGTCCAGCCTTAGGAAAATATTACCTTGCTTGGAAATAGCTGAGGGTCGGTGACAGGAAGGACGTTTGGTCACAGAAAATCTGCCTCAGTGAATTCCATCTAACCCATGCCAGCTTGGATCATCATCATCATCATCATCCTTTAACGTCCACTTTCCATGCTGGTATGGGTTGGATGGTTTGACTGAGGACTGGCAAACCAGTAGGGTGTACCAGGCTCCAATCTTATCTGGCAAGGTTTCTACAGCTGGATGCCCTTCCTAACGCCAACCACTCCGAGAATGTAGTGGGTGCTTTTACGTGTCACCGGTACGGGTACCAGTCAAGGGGCACTAGCATCAACCATGTTTGGATAGTGCTTTCTCTGTGCCACTGGCACAGGAGCCAGTCAGTGGGTACTGGCTTCGACCACATTTGGATGGTGCTTTTTATGTGCCACCAGCACGGGAACCAGTCAGGGGACACTGGCTTCAACCACGTTCACATGGTGCTTTTTATGTGCTAATGATGATTAAGATGAGCATAGTGTTATTATCAGCAACTCCTTTATTAATCTGTTTAATTTATATTTGTTTGTGTTCCTAGACGGCATTGCGACGAACCATGGAGAAAGAATCAAAAACCACCCGGTTTTGTTTGATCTGTAACTACGTGAGCAGAATTATTGATCCGATCACTTCCCGGTGTGCCAAGTTCCGCTTCAAACCTCTCACTTTAGAAATATTGTTGAAACGATTACAAGACATATGTAGTAAAGAACAAGTGGTCTGCAAAGAAGATGCTTTGCAAGCATTAATACAGGTATCTGAGGGAGACTTAAGACGTGCTATTACACTTCTTCAGAGTGTGTCTCGATTAAAGGGAGAGGAACAGATCACCAAGCAAGACATTCTGGAAGTGGCTGGAGTAAGTTATCCTTTCCATTTCTTCATCTTTTTATCTCTTTCAAATCTTGCCGTATTGTTGCTGTTGTTTTAGTATATATTTAATCCTTTATCATTCAAATTGCTCTGCCAAATGTAATGCTTATTTCTTCCCATTGTTTTGAATTGATTGTGTATTATCTCATAGCTTCAAAATTTTGATCATACAGTTGTATATTTTTAGAATGACATTGTAGGGTAGACGTGAGAGGCCAGATCTGGCTAGTTTGAAAATAAAGCAGGTTGAATATTTGGACTGGACGTGGCCAATTTAAATGTTAAAAGGCTAATGAGTCAACAAGGAAGCCTCTACTTAATCATTTGTCACATCATAATGTGTCTTTCTGACAAGAAAACTTAGCTGCTGTTTCTAACCTATCAATTGAACACAATAAGCTCTCACATTTGTGAATATATGTTTATATGTTGGCTATATTTGTAACAGACAACGAATTTCAAAGGGAATTTGTTTCTTGTTTATAATTTTGTCTTCTATATTAACATAAAATTGCAGTGAAATATCTTGTTCAAAACTTTGTTGTACATAAACAAAGTGGTAAATGAGAAGCGTAGGTGAATTTTTTTCGCTATAAGTAATGTTTGCATGACTTTGTTCTTTTTCATTTGTTTTGTAAATTTCAAAATGGTTGCATATCAACAAGTATTTAATTGGAAAATAATATATTTATCTTACAAACAGCAGATATTGCTGTTTTACTGACTAAAGGCTTCTGTAAAATAGTTTAGTCGTCTCAAAAATAAGTAGTTTCAGGTGGTGTTGTATTTGAGAGTGAAATGTTCAAAACCAAAATACCTTTTGGCATATAAGTTATGTCCCTTATGTTCTGTGTTCAAATTCCCATCAGGCCAGTTCTTCCTAACTTCCTTCCAGGTTTGATAAAATAAAGGATCTGTTAAGTATTGTGGTTGATTTAATTGCTTCTCTCTACATGAGTTTCTAGCTTTGTGCCTTGCGCCTATGGTAGAAAGGATTATTACCTCTGCTGTAGCAAAGGCGGAGGTATTATTTTCAGTTGTGTTTGTTTGTCCATAGACAAGATGTCTCAAAAACTGCTTGATAGATTTGGATGAAACTTTCAGGGATGTTTGGCCTTGTGACTAGCATGAACATATTAGATTTTGGGATTGATCCGGTACCGGACAAGGATTCTGGATTATTTTTCTGTTTTTTTTTACTTAATTTTTGAGAGCAGTCAGTTCATTTTTAGTATTCTTATTTGTGAAAGCAGTCGAGTTTATCTCAGATATTCTCATTTTAAAAATCATCTCCAGCTAATCATTGAGAGGACATTGGTGTTGCCTTGGCGGAGGTTTGCGCTCTCTGAGTGCTCTTGTTATTATTATGATAAGGTGGTGCATTGGTCAGAATGCTTTGTGGAATTTCTTGTGGCTCAAATACTGCCATGTCAACTCTGCATGGTCAGTAAAATAACTATCATTTGAGCAATACTGTTGCCATAATCGACTTATCCTCTTACCCCAAAATTGCTAGGCTTGTGCCAAAATTTGAATCCGTTTTTATTATGTTCTTCATTTTTTTTTCAGATTGTTCCAGAAGATGTTATCCGCAACATACTTGATGTCTGCCACTCAGATTCATATGATAAACTTAACTTAGCATTAAAGGTATGCAATACACACACACACACGCATGCACGCTCACACACACACAATAAACTTACTTGGAAATGGATGTGTGGAATTCAATCAAATGATAACAAAATATATATACACGCACACACACATATATAAATATATATATATATATATATATATGCATAAATGGGTACAGGACATTACCAACAGTAAACAACACGAAATACGAAAACAAATGAGTTCAATACGCAAACAATGAGAGAAACAAATGGAAAACAGGACAAGTAACACAAAGAATGACCCTTCATCAGTTGTCGGCTGTCTATCTAATCTTCATTTTGATCGACAATATGAGTCTTTGAAGACAGTTGCTCCCATAAATACCAAAATAAAATTTGGGATTTATGGAGGGTCAAAGTTGGGAACAAAAACAGGACAGTGGAGACATACAAAGAAACCGAACGAAAACAAACATGGAGGGTCGTTGGACCAGAACGAGAGTAAAATAGCGAATGCTGGAGAAATATTTTCTTTGAAAAGAGAAAAGATAGAAGAGAGAGATAAAATACACCTGGTCCTTCTCTTCTATCTTTTCTCTTTTCAAAGAAAATATTTCTTCCAGTGTTCACTCTTTTCCCTTCGTTCTGGTCTAACGACCCTCCATGTTCATTTGGCTTCATTTGGCTTCCTTGTATGTCTCCACTGTCCTGTTTTTGTTCCCAACTTTGACCCTCCATAAATCTCAAATTTTATTTTGGTATTTATGGGAGCAATTGTCTTCGAAGACTTATATTGTCGTTGAATGCTCAAAATGAGTAGATAGACAGCTGACAGCTCTGGGGTCGATTTGCTCGACTAAAGGTGGTGCTCCAGCATGGCCACAGTCAAATGACTGAAACAAGTAAAAGAGTAGAAAGAATTATTAAAGTGGTGAACTGGCAGAATCATTAGTATTTCAGACAAAATACTTATCTGTACAGGTCATCGTTGACTTACGACCACAATTGGTTCCGACTGACTGGTCGTAAGTCAGCCTGTAGTCCTACATAGCTTTGTTTTATATTTTTACATTCTTAAGGTACATTCTCAGGTAAAAGTCACACACAGCATTCTGTATTATACTAATATACTGGCGTTAGTCAAAAATTTCAGAGTCTCAGGCAGTCATCTTATTAACAAATATGAGGCTGCCTCAATGTCTCCCAACAGGATATTCATCCAACACTCGGAATAACCACAGTGGTGATTGATAACTAAACCTAGGGGAAGCGTTTGTTAGCTGACATCATCCGTAGACGGATAAATTTCTAAGAAATTAAAACCCATTAGATTTCAACTGGACTGTTTAGTATTTCTGGCACACCAATCGTCATAAAGTCAATTGGTCATAAGTTGGATTAGTTATAAGTCAATGACGACCTGTATTTCTTCTGGCTCTTTACATTCTGTGTTCAAATATCACCACGAACAACTTTGACTTTTATCCTTTCATGGTCAGTGAAATATAGAACTACTCAAGTACTTGAGTCAGTGTAATCCACTTAGTCCCTCTCCTCAGAATTGCTAGCCTTGTGCTTAAATTAGAAATAATTCTCATCTTCTTTTATGCTACCAATTGTTCATTTTGTTACTTCTCAAATTTATGTTTATCCTCATCTACATGCAACCTCCTCCTCATCATCATCATTACCTTCATCATGAACCAAGCAAGCAATATAACACTCACTGTATATTTACGCAGGAGATTATCTGTAATGGCCATTCAGGCTTGCAAATTGTCTGCCAACTGCATGACCTCATCATGGTATCTGAAGAACTCGGTGACAAGCAGAAATGTGTCATTGGAGAAAAAATGGCGGTAAGTGACACTATATATTAGTATCTTGTTTGTTTCATTTGTAAGTAGATAGATATACCCAAATACACACACACATGCGGTGAAGGTCAACTTGTGACCAAATAAGACCACCTCTTAAACTCATTTCATTCTAAGAAACACTTTGTTCTTTGTTGGTTTCCTTATCACACATGATGTCTCATATGGCTCTTAAAGCTTGCAAGGGATTTGCAAATCATTCTACATTGATTACAAGTTTTCCAGCAGCAGCCTGTCTATCTAGATCAGTGGTTCGCAACTGAGGTCCACAAGGCCCTTGACGGTCCATATAAGATTTTGTTGTTAAAATTTATCTGCAATAAACTGGTTGCATTTCTTCAGTGCACAAAATACTTAAACACTTTTTTTATACAATTTCTAATAATATTTAATCACAAAAACACGAGAGGAATTTTTAGACATGTAATGGCTATGAGGACCTCCCCACTCTCCACTTAGTAAAAAAGAAAACAAAGGGGCCCCTTATATCTGTTAGGAGATTCAAGTACTTTCATACACATGTACACATACAACAGGAACCCCCACCTCCCAAATTCAATCACAAGGCTTCAGTCAGCCTGAGGCTATAGTAGAAGACACTTGCCCAAGGTGCCACACAGTGGGACTGAACCCAAAACCATGTAGTTGAGAAGCAATCTTCCTAGCCATACATCCATGCCTGTACCTAAATAATGGTTGAGAACCACTAATCTAGATGCTGGGATTTATAATGCTCACCTAAACACTTTATTACACAAGGTGCACATATATACATCATCACCATCATCGTTTAACATCTATTTTCCTTGCTGGTATGGGTTGGACAGTTTGCCATGGAGCTGACCAGATTTCAATTGTCTGTTATGGCATGGTTTCTATGGCTGGATACCCTTCCTAATGACAACCACTTAACAGTGTGCTGGGTGCTTTTTATGTGTCACCAGCACATATATACAGACACCCATTTAAGTGATTCGAGGTAGGTTTATCTATTTCTAACAAGCCAAACAACCATCATCATCATTTTACTTTCGTTTTCCATGCTGGCATGGGTTGAACGGTTTGACTGAGGTCTAGAAAGCCAGTGGCTACATCAAGCTCCAATCTGATCTGGTAATGTTTCTACAGCTGGATGCCATTCCTAACACCAACCACAAGAGTGTATTGGGTGCTTTTTATGTGCCACCAACACAGGAGCCAATCAGGTGGGCCTAGCATCGATCACATTCGGATAGTGCTTTTTACGTGCCACTGGCATGGGAGCCAGTCTGTATACATTTTCTTGTCTGTCTTGTTAGTTAACACCATGCATGTAGTAAGTCATACTCATTGCATGTCTCGCCATTCTAGCATGTTAGTGTCTATGTTTTAGTACAGATTAACATAACAATTTTTCACATATGCTTCATTATGTTTCACACAATCTTCTTTTCTACAGAGGAAGAATGAGAGAGAGAGAGAGAGATAGAGAGATTCGTTGAGAGTAGAAGTGAAAATCCTTAAGCTTCCTCTTCTCCATACTTATTTATGTTAGCTATTATATTTTCATCAGAACTATTCCTGGCATTAATCAGATCATTCAAGTAACAGAAGCTATCCATTACACCTAGCACACAAACTGTGCAGTTCTTGGTTACCTCTACATTTTGTACATCTGAAGTCCTTGTTCTTCTGGCAAGCTGCCAGAATCTCACTGCAGCCATGACTAATTGGGCGTATAATGTTAATTAGCATGAAAGATGGATTAATCCAATGCGGAAGTGTCTACAGGGTTTTTCAGCATGCTAGAAATAGCAGCTAAATCTCACTCTGTAATCACTCTGTACCATCTTAAGGAACATCATCATCATCGTTTAACGTCCGCTTTCCATGCTAGCATGGGTTGGACGATTTGATTGAGGACTGGTGAGCCAGAAGGCTGCACCAGGCTCCAATCTGATTTGGCAGAGTTTCTACAGCTGGATGCCCTTCCTAAAGCCAACCACTCCGAGAGTGCAGTGCGTGCTTTAACGTGCCACCAGCATGAGGGCTAGTCAGGCGCTATTAGCAACAGCCATGCTCAAAATGGTGTATTTTACATGCCACCTGCACAGGAGCCAATTCAGCGGCACTGGCAACGACCTTGTGATCTGGCGCGACATGGTGATCTCATATCAGGATAAACAGCACATGACCTCGCAGGTGGGGCTCAGTTAGAATTTTCTTCAAGTCTAGTAGCCCATCCCGCTCAAAAGGTCCCTGAATAAGGTTTGTTTAAGGATGTTGAGCAAAACACCCATGTTTCCAAAGGTGAATTATTCAAACCCCAAAGAATTCCTCTCAACACATGGCTATGATGTTCCCTAACTACTTCTGCTCATGATCAGAGATGCACATATCGTCAGCCACCAAGGGACATGCTCAACTGGTTAAGGTCAAACAACTGACAAACAAATCTGTGGTATTGAGCAGAATATTTGCTGTAGCCCATCTTTTTATACCAAGACAAAACAACGTACATGATAACACTTCCAATCAATTAAGATCAGAAGCCATGAGAGCCACTGCCCTGGTACTGCATCCGGGGCATTTATTATTATTATTATTATTATCATTATTGGGCTGGCAGAATTGTTAGCATGCTGGACAAAATGTGTGGTGCCATTTCTTCTGGCTTTTTACATTCTGAGTTCAGATTCCACTGAGGTCAACTTTGCATTTCAGCCTTTTGAGATCATCATCATCCGATCAATAAAATTAAAGTACCAGTCTCATATTGGGGTCAGTGTAATCAATTTATGCCTACCCCTAAAATGACTGGCCTCATAGCAAAATTAGCAAGAATTATCATTCGTCAACTAGTCAGACATTCAACCAACTAATTAAGCAATTGATTGATTAATCGTTTGGTCTCTCAATCAATCGGCTAGATTTATCAAAGTCCTATCATCCTCATCAGTGACATACACTCCCTATTTCAGGTCTGTCTCTTTCCTAATTTATAGGTTCTTTGCTCATTTACTCTTTTACTTGTTTCAGTCATTTGACTGTGGCCATGCTGGAGCACCGCCTTTAGTCGAGCAAATCAACCCCAGGACTTAGTCTTTGTAAACCTAGTACTTATTCTATCGGTCTCTTTTTGCCGAACCGCTAAGTGACGGGGACATAAACACCCCAGCTTCGTTTGTCAAGCGATGTTGGGTGGGGGGGACAAACACAGACACACGAACATATATACACACACATACATATATATATACATATACATATATACGACGGGCTTCTTTCAGCTTCCGTCTACCAAATCCACTCACAAGGCTTTGGTCGGCCTGAGGCCATAGTAGAAGACATTTGCCCAAGATGCCACACAGTGGGACTGTACCCAGAACCATGTGGTTCGTAAGCAAACTATTTACCACACAGCCACTCCTATGCCTTATTTCGTTTATTTTGATTTTATTTCAGGTTGTGGACAAGTGTATGATAGATGGAGGAGATGAATACCTGCAACTTCTGGATCTCCTGAATACTATTATGAACCAAATATGCCATGAAAGGGAATAGGACATTCTTTGCTTCTTGCAAATGAAAAATAAAACATATTTTCATACATTTAACTTTACTTCATGAGAGAGAGAATGAGAACTGCCTTAATAAAGATGTCATGTGTCCGATATCTTTTATCTTTTGCTTCAGTCATTGAAATATGACCATGCTGGTTTTAATCAAACAAACCAAACCCTGTACTTCATCATCGTCATCGTACAATGTCTGCTTTCCATGCTAGCATGAGTTGGACGATTTGACTGAGGACTGGCGAAACAGATGGCTACACCAGGCTCCAATCTGATTTGGCAGAGTTTCTACAGCTGGATGCCCTTCCTAACGCCAACCACTCAGAGAGTGTAGTGGGTGCTTTTACGTGTCACCCGCACGAAGTCCAGTCAGGCGGTACTGGCAATGGCCACGCTCAAAATGGTGTATATTATGTGCCACCCGCACAAGAGCCAGTCCAGGGGCACTAGCAACGATCTCGCTCGAAAATCCTACGAAGGCCAGTCAGGCGGTACTGGCAACGGTCACGCTCAAAATGGTGCCACCCGCACAAGAGCCAGTCTAGGGGAACTGGCAACGATCTCGTTCGAAAGTCCTTACACATGCCGCGGGCACAAGTGCCAGAAAGGCGACACTGGGCACAGGTGCCATCACGATTTCGATTTCGCTTGCCCCAATAAGTCTTCGCAATCTGAGTTTTGTGTCCCAATGAAGGAGACGATGTTGGCATGGGTGCCAGTCGTCGAATTTAACTCTATTTCGATTTCACTTGCCTCAACAAGTCTTCGCAAGTGGAGTTTAGTGTCCAATTTAACTCGATTTCGATTTCACTTACCTCAATAGGTCTTCGCAAGTGGAGTTTGGTGTCCAATGATATCATCATCATCATCGTTAAACGTCCGCTTTCCATGCTAGCATGGGTTGGACGATTTGACTGAGGACTGGTGAAACCGGATGGCAACACCAGGCTCCAATCTAAATTTGGCAGAGTTTCTACAGCTGGATGCCCTTCCTAACGCCATGATGATGTATATGCATACATACATACACACACATACAGAGGGCTTCTTTCAGTTTCTGTCTACCAAAGCACCATTTGAGCATGGCCGATGCCAGTTCCGCATGACTGGCACATAAAAAGCACCATTCAAGCGTGGTCAACGCCAGTGCCACCTGACTGGCTCCTGTACCACATAAAGAGCACCCAATACATTCTCAGAGTGGCTGGCATTAGGAAAGGCATCCAGCTGTAGAAACTCTGTCAAATCAGATTGGAGCTTGGCTTGCCAGCCCTCAGTCAAACCGTTCAACCCATGCCAGCATGGAAAGCGGATGTTAAACAACGATGATAACAAACAAATCCACTCACAAAGCTTTTAGTTAGTCCAGGGCTACAGTAGACAAAACCTGCCCAAGGTGTCATACAGTGGGACTGAACCCGAAACCATGTGGTTAGACAGCAAACTTCTTAATCACATAGCTATACGAACACTTATTAGGCCAAATGATATAAAACTGAAACTTAGTAAAATAAAAAAAAAAATATTAAGAAAAGAAATTAATAAATAAAAAATGTATAAAATAACAAGCAAAACAAATTTATTTCTCATAACATTAACTACAATAACCAAAATTTGGAAATCTGCAAAGTTTGGAATTAAACAGGAAATAAGAAAGGGAAATCATTCAACTATTAAAAAGACATGCTAAGAATATTTTTAATAAGAATTATTTTTTTTCTAAACTTACATTCTGATATTATTTTAAAAAGCTTTTAGACCAGCATTAAATTTTCAGTTTTAAATCTTTGAACTCTTATTTTAATTAAATACACAAACAAGATTAATTAGAAATTGGGGCTTAGAATTTATACTTTTTAAAAAAAATTGATATCAAAATTATGCCTTTTAATTTTCAGTTTCAGACATGAATTTATTGATAACATATTCTTGTCAGACTTATTGAAATAATACATATATCTCGATAAGATGATGTCTTTGTGTGATATATGGTAAAAAAACCCTGATATGATGTTGGTAATGAGGAAGATAAAAGCAACAATTAACAATTGTTTTATTACTCTATATAATTAAAACAACATATATGTGGATTCTTCATCAGAATACAGTGAGAAGTTCAGTTTATTATCGAGAAGGACTTAGAAAAATAACATACAGAATCAGAGTTGTTTTATGTACTTTTGTTTTGTTAACTGTGATGGCTACTGTCTTATCTCTGCGGATGTTGCATTTGTAAGTGAATTTATTAAAATATAGTAATTAGTAGTATAGGTGTTGGTAGTGGTGGAGGTGGTTATATAATGCTAAGCTACTGACTACATGGCTGAGAGCTCTGACTTCGTTATAGCCAATGCAGTTGATGATATTAAATGAAGACATAATTATGTTGCCCGACCAATCAAGATGTTCTAACATTGTGAGAACATATAACAACTATAAAAATCATGTTCTCAAATAATATAAAAATGTTTAAATGTACAAAACCATCCTACCCATGCTAGCATAGGATAATGGATGTGGTAGTATTGGTGGTGGAGGTGGTTATTGCTGTTCTAATTAAATCAAGGAAATTACATTTCCATTGATTATTTTTCAAATTAATCTGTTGGTCACAACACCTGACAGAAATGCCACTGTTTTTAGATGACAGGGCCAGGATTTGAACTTAGAATGCACAGAGCTGAAACACTGCAATCGGTCCTGTCTGACGCTCTGACAATTCCATCAAGTCACTGCCCTGCATTGGTACACGTTTATCAACCCCCCCACCCACTGAAAGGAGGAAAGGCAAAGTCGACCATGGCAGGATTTGAACTCAGAACAAATACATCAAGGCATTCATTCTACCCAACACTCTAATGACACTTCCAATTTCCCACCTTCAAAATGGATGTAAAACAAAATATATTAACCTGTGAGTAAGATATGTGTGTTTTTTTTTAATTAAAATTTCTGTTTGGAAGCCTTCAAAGGGTGCATGCTATATACATATATCATACACAAAGTTTAAGCAAGAGTGTGAAAGGCATTTTCGGCAGAATACTTAATAGAATATACTGGAATGTATTGTAAGAGAAAAACAATGTAAATATATATATATATATATATGCATATAAAAATAGTTTGAATTTCTTAAAATGTGCTCTTCTCCATTTAAAAGACAATAATTTAGTCATAACAACACTCCCAGTACATCTGATTTATATAAAATTTTGTCATCTCCAATTCCAGTATGAGTACAAAGAAGATATATCATTATATTTTAAATACATGTCTTAAAGCTTAGATAGCATACCAAAACACTTACTATGTGATTAAACATTAAAAAAAAAAAGATATAGCCAAGTGTAAATTTCTTTGTAAAAAAAAAAAAAAAAACTGTAAAAAATCATAGAAAAAATATTCCATTTTCGTATCCGATATGGAAATAACATTTTAGGTTATGAAAAATTTAATCTTTAATTACAGCTGAGGCAAAAAATTGCAGGGAAAAAAAGTTTTAAGCTAAGGAGAGAATAACTCCTGAATGTTATCACCAATCGAGGAAATTGTTAAGAGATACATAATCCCCATTATATGTGTATGTGTGTGTGTAGACAAACATCAATATCAGTACATAAAATTAGGTTGTATGGCATCAGTAGTGGTGGTCACCAATTTACAATAACATATAAAGGACAAACAGAGTGAATGTATGATAAATTATGACACATTTGCTCTGTATATCATAATTGGTAATACTGCTAAGTACAGCAGTAACCACACCACTACACTGATTGTAGACTGGACGATGATACTGTACATCGAGCTCTAAATTCATCAGTTGCAGTTGTACATCTAATTGTACGCACAAGATATACATAAAGTAAGATCAACGACCTTATTTTTCCCAATTCACCATTTGTTTATGTATGAAATATAGCAATATATTATACAGATACGAAGCCTTAAAGAGAGTGGAGAGGAATAAAAAGAGAAATTGTGTTGTCATATTGATACCATATAAAAAAAAAAAGGTAGAAAAAGCACAATGGAGTTGCAGATTTGTGACATTACCACTGTACCACAGTGCTTGCCTCATATAAAAATATACTAATCATTTGTTATATAGGCATTATGTTTTAGACATATTGTGGAATCATGCAGCTTACCAATCATTCTAGTCAAAAATAAGACCTCTGCTATCCATAGGATTTCTGCAGAAGCAAGCAGCTTCTAATGTTATTGGATTACATATCAATTTGAAGAAAATTCTCTATAGTTCTCAACATACTGGAGCACCTCTTATACTTTGTGAGGTCTTGAAACACTAGATGAAAGCTGTTTCAGGAATTAAAACAAATGGTGGCTGCTTCTTTGTTATTGCTAATTATTGGGATTCTTTAAAAATGCCATGGGTGTTAAAAAACAATTCTGAGGTCTTTACGCAAAAATAGTATCATTGAAATTATAATTAAAGTTATAAAAAATTTTCTTTAGTATTTCCATTAAACCTTGAGGGATTTTTCTATTTCAGAATGAACTTTTTAAAACAGGAATCTGATAAAGTAAAACAAAAAATTTGCCATGGAAAACAAATCAAAGGGAAAAACAGGATTTTATAATAAGTATGTAAGTTTCAAAATTTTAGAAATCTTTGTAACAGCTAAATTGTGCATCTCCTCTTTGTGTTCTTGGAAATTAGCAATTGCTAATTCTTTGGTGTCTTCCCACTGATAAAGAAGTCTGTAAACGAGACAAAGAAGAGAGATAATTAGATAAATTTCATAACAAAACATAGATCTTCTGTCTGAATAGTATCATCATCATCATCGTTTAACGTCCGCTTTCCATGCTAGCATGGGTCGGACGATTTGACTGAGGACTGGTGAACCAGAAAGCTGCACCAGGCTCCTATCTGATTTGGCAGAGTTTCTACAGCTGGATGCCCTTCCTAACGCCAACCACTCCGAGAGTGTAGTGGATGCTTTTACGTGCCACCGGCACAAATGGTGTATTTTACATGCCACCTGCACAGGAGCAGTCCAGCGACACTGTCAACCATCTCGCTCGAATGTCTTTTCATGTGCCAGGAAGGCGAAGCTGGTAACGATCACGCTCAAATGGTGCTATTTACGTATATTAAAAGAAACAACCCTTGATAATGCAGAGTAGCAATGTATATTCTCTAGAGCAAGATCCCTCTGCTTGTCATGGAACAACGCCATCTCTGACCCTATTAAATATTCCTGTCACTTAGCCCACTGGGGGACTTCTTCCTTCTCTTTCCTTTTCTTGTTCTTTCTTATTTTGCAAATTACCTGGCAACAGCATCAATACAGGTGGCAAAAGAAAAAAGCATCCAGTACTCACTGTAAAGTGGTTGGTGTTAGGAAAGGCATCCAAAAACCATGTCAAAGCTAACATGGAGCACAATGCAGCCTTGCAGCTCACCAGATCTTGTCAATCTGTCCAACCTATGACAGCATGGACAATGGGTGTTTAAGGATGATGATGATGATGACAGCATAGTCATGGTTAGAATTGGCCTGTAGCTTAACAAGATGGCCACTTGGTACTTGGGAGATTTTAGAGCATTTCATTCTGTTGCAAACTTGCATTCCTCTCACAGGTATTTGGGCCGGGTGCCAGTTGCACCTACAACCAACACCCTAACCACTAAGTCACATACTTCTACAGTGAGGCCCCTCAAATGAAGGGATTACCCCATCTGTCGCCAGCATCTTCGTTGCAGAGTGTTATTGCATTATGACAGCCACCTACACGAGGTGGGAAATTGGAAACAGCAGGGAGAGAGACGATGATGACAAAAGACTGGAGGGGACAAAGACACCCACTGCTTTCACCGAAGACACCTCACCATCCTTCTGTCTCACTGTTGAGACTGCAGCAGCTACCTCTCACCCACAAAGTTGCCTCACACCTGGCTCTTTGGTTCTTCCCACCACCACCCCATCACTCTTCCTGCTGTCAGTACAAGAAAAGGAATGCTAAAGGATTAAATAATGATTGCAGAGCGAATGATAAGTTATCTCCACTGGCTTATGATAAAGAGGAGAGAGAGAGAAATTTAAGAGGGAAAAAGGGAGGAGCTGTAAGAGAGACAGAGAGGAAGAGAAATAAAGTGATATTTACTCGTATATTGGTAGGAGAAATTTCAACCGGCCTTGTTTATTAATGAAGCTAACAGCATGAGGAATGCACTTGCTCCATTTAGCTCGCAGACAAAGTCTCAACCACCTGGATGTTTGAAAATAAAGATCACAAGAGAAAACAAACGTTAAGAACTAAAATACACACAGGTACTAAACAAGGCTGAAAATACAACCACAAAAAATAAAACAAGGTAAAAATTTTAAAATTCACAAAAGGATATCAACCATGCTGTCTTGTCTTTCTGTCCCTTGCCTTACTGGCACTTGTGCCAGTGGCACGTTAGAAAATCATTCGAGCGAGGTCATTGCCAGTGCTGCTGGAATGGCTCCTGTGCAGGTGGCACGTAAAAAACACCCTTTTGAGCGTGGCCGTTGCCAGTACCACCTGACTGGCCCTCGTGCTGGTGGCACGTAAAAGCACCCTCTACACTCTCAGAGTGGTTGGTGTTAGAAAGGGTATCCAGCTGTAGAAACTCTGCCAGATCAGATTGGAGCCTGGTGCAGCCATCTGGTTCACCAGTCCTCAGTCAAATCGTCCAACCCATGCTAGCATGGAAAGCGGACGTTAAATAATGATGATGATGATGATTCCAATGGCCTCTGTGTGCCACCTCTACATAAGTTCATTTCTCCTAACCCTGTCTTCCTCCTTCAAGTTTTTGTGTCTTTCTCACCACTCAACAAAAAAGACATTTGTTCATCTGTTTTATGCCTGCTTTTAAATGCATGCATAGATTGGACAATTATGCTATTAAGGTACTGATTTACAGCCAGATGCTCTTCATGTCACTAACCTTTCACAGTTTTTCAAGTAAGGGATCTTTTGAAGGGAGCAAGTGATTTGTTCACAAGAGAAATGTCAACAGCAACACCACACACTTTTGCTGCAACTTTTGTGATTGCAGATATAAACACCCACCCACCCACCCACCCACTGCATATCTTTTGGGGTTTTTTTTACTTCTTTCAGTCATTGGACAGTGGCCATGCTGGAACACTGCTTTGTAAGGTTTAGTCAAACAAATCGACCCAAGTTGTTTTTTTTTAAAGCACCCTAACAGTTGAGGGAACCCGTGGAAGAGGTAGGCCCAGGAAGACCTGGGCTGAGGTGGTGAGGCAAGACCTTCGTACATTGGGCCTCACCGAGGCGATGACTACGGACCGAGACCTTTGGAAATGGGCTGTGCGTGAGAAGACCCGGCAAGCCAAGTAAGATCGTTGCCAGTGCCCCTGGACTGGTTCTTGTGCGGGTGGCACATGAGATGCACCATTTTGAGCGTGGCCGTTGCCAGTACCGCCTGACTGGCTCCTGTAGGATTTTCGAGCGAGATCGTTGCCAGTGCCCCTGGACTGGCTTGTGCGGGTGGCACATAAAAGACACCATTTCGAGCGTGGCCGTTTTCGTGCGGGTGACACGTAAAAGCACCCACTACACTCTCTGAGTGGTTGGCGTTAGGAAGGGCATCCAGCTGTAGAAACTCTGCCAAATCAGACTGGAGCCTGGTGTTGCCATCCGGTTTCACCAGTCCTCAGTCAAATCGTCCAACCCATGCTAGCATGGAAGGCGGACGTTAAACGATGATGATGATGATGATGATGGTACTTATTCTATCTGCTAAGTTGCTGGGACAGAAACAAACCAGCATTGGTTGTCAATCAGTGTTACATACACAGACACATAAACAGATATACACATGACAAGCTTCTTTCAGTTTCCATCTACAAATCTACTCACAAGACTTAGATCAGCCCAAGATGCCATGCAGTGGATTGCACCAAGAACCATATGGTTAGGAAGCAAGCTTGTTACCATAAAGCCACACCCTTAATATTCTTTTCTACTCTAGACACAAGGCCCAAAATTTTTGGGGAGGGAGTCAGTCGATTAGAACGACTCCCCAGTATGCAACTGGTACTTAATTTATCGATCCTGAAAAGCAATGTCGACCTCGACAGAATTTGAACTCAGAATGCAAAGACAGACGAAATACTGCTAAGCATTTCGCCCGGCGTGCTAATGTTTCTGCCAGCTCCCCACCTTCCTATGCCCTTAATATTGTAGATATACCTGTATCTATCTATCTGTCTATCTTATTTCTTTATTGCCCACAAGGGGCTAAACATAGAGGTGACAAAGAAGGACAGACAAAGGGATTAATTTGATTACATCGACCCCAGTGCGCAACTGGTACTTAATTTATCAACCCCGAAAGGATGAAAGGCAAAGTCGACCTCGGTGGAATTTGAACTCAGAACGTAAAGACAGATGAAATACCACTAAGCATTTCGCCTGGCGTGCCAACGTTTCTGCCAGCTCGCCACCTTTTCTATCTATCTATCTATCTATCTATCTACATATATATATATATATATTATTAAAAAATATGGCAAAAAATCATATATTAATTAATATCGATTAATTACCAGGAAGCTAGCACATTTAAAGAATCAAAGAGATTCAGAAATAGTATCTGCAATCTCAGGGGATTAAAGTACATTTTTATATACACAAGATGTGATCTATTTCTAGCACATTGAATGTCCACGTTAGTGGTCAACGTCATATATAAAAAAAAAAATATATATATATATATATATATATAATACACCCAAAGGGATTCACAACCCATTGGACATCCTAGAGTATAGCAAACACCATGTGATCAACACAACATGTATTTTGGATTAACACAACGTGAATTAGGCATTAAATACTTGTATGGGTTAAAATCTCTGTGTGCACAACCTGGATATTTTTCTGGGTGTACTTCAGTACCCTGTATATTTATTCGACTAAGGATGGTGCTTAAAGGTTGATTCAACTCAACCTGGTGCATATCATTTGAGGACCTGGCTCCCTCCAGAATCCTTAATATTGTATGTGTATATATATATATTATTTATTTATTTACGCGCACTTTTAAAGCCTAACCAGGCTCATGGGCCCGGTTTCTATGGCATATGTGTTCCCCCCAGCTGGATGGGACGCCAGTTCATCGCAGCGTTACTCAAGAAACTGAGAGAAAATTGGGGCAAAAGAGTACAACAGAGGTCGCCACAACCCCCTGCCGGAGCCTCGTGGAGCTTTTAGGTGTTTTCGCTCAATAAACACACACAACGCCCGGTCTGGGAATTGAAACCGCGAATCCACTGCCCCAACCACTGGGCCATTGTGCCTCCACACACACACACACAGATATATATATATATATATATATATGTATGTATCATCATCATCATCATCATCATCATCATCATCATCGTTTAACGTCCGCTTTCCATGCTAGCATGGGTTGGACGATTTGACTGAGGACTGGTGAAACCGGATGGCAACACCAGGCTCCAGTCTGATTTGGCAGAGTTTCTACAGCTGGATGCCCTTCCTAACGCCAACCACTCAGAGAGTGTAGTGGGTGCTTTTACGTGTCACCCGCACGAAAACGGCCACGCTCGAAATGGTGTCTTTTATGTGCCACCCGCACAAGCCAGTCCAGGGGCACTGGCAACGATCTCGCTCGAAAATCCTACAGGAACCAGTCAGGCGGTACTGGCAACGGCCACGCTCAAAATGGTGCATCTCATGTGCCACCCGCACAAGAACCAGTCCAGGGGCACTGGCAACGATCTTACTTGGCTTGCCGGGTCTTCTCACGCACAGCCCATTTCCAAAGGTCTCGGTCAGTAGTCATCGCCTCGGTGAGGCCCAATGTACGAAGGTCTTGCCTCACCACCTCAGCCCAGGTCTTCCTGGGCCTACCTCTTCCACGGGTTCCCTCAACTGTTAGGGTGTGGCACTTTTTCACGCAGCTATCCTCCTCCATTCTCACCACATGTCCATACCAGCGCAATCGTCTCTCTTGCACGCCACAACTGATGCTTCTAATGTTCAGCTTTTCTCTCAAGATACTTACACTCTGACGGGTATTCACATTGACATTACACATCCAACGGAGCATACTGGCTTCATTCCTTGCGAGCTTACGTATGTCCTCAGCAGTTACAGCCCATGTTTCACTGCCATGTAGCATGGTTGTTCGTACGCATGCGTCATACAGTCTGCCTTTTACTCTGAGTGAGAGTCCCTTTGTCGCCAGCAGGGGTAAGAGCTCTCTAAACTTTGCCCAGGCTATTCTTATTCTAGCAGCTACACTTTCAGCGCACCCACCCCCACTACTAACTTGGTCGCCCAGATAGCGGAAGCGGATTATTATTATTATATATAAATATGCAACTGTTTGTGGAAATTGAGAAAATGCATTTATGTATATATACTTACCGAAACAGAATCTCTGAATTTCCCTGAGAAAATAAGTGATATGCCGATTCCATATGAGCAATCTTGGTCAAACTAAAGGGGTCCTGTGAGAGAAAGAGAGAGCACATTATACTGGACATTTCAAAATCTTAAGGTCTCTGTAAAAGCGTAGGCTACTGTTGGTTATGATGAGGATGATGATGATGATGATGATGATGATGATGATGCTAGTGATGGCGGTTCTGGTAAGTGTGATGATTTTCTTATAATAAATGTAAGCAAATGAGGACAAGCCCATGGCCTTCATATGCTGTTACCTTTTATGGCTCATCAGGACACTGTCCGAAAGGAAGTTCCAGAGATGGAATTGTGGTCAAGTTGGTATGGATTGGCGTGGATAAAGACATTGTAGGGGGTGATGGAAGGAGGAGAAAGAGTCGAATGCACAGAAGGGGTTTGGTGGTAGTGGGAAATAGTGAGTGAGGATTCGAACTCAGTAAATACTGAAAGCCAGAACAAATACTGCAAAGCTTTTTGCCCTACACTCGAATGGTTCCACCAATTTTTGGCATTTTATGATGAATGATGTTTAAGTTCATGTTTGAAACAAAAGCCATGAAGAAGGGGAGGAGAGTAGAAGGACGAGGAGAAGGGGTGGGGAAAGGAATGGGGAGAGAGAAGGGGAAGTGAAGGAGAGAGAGAGAAGGGAAAAGAAAGAGTAAAGGAAGGAGGGAGAGAAGGGAGAAAGGAAGAGTAAAGAGGAGGCAGAGAGAAGGGAAGGGGAAGAGGAAAGAAGGGGAGGAAGAAGAAAGGAGAAATGGAGGGAGAGGAGGAGGGAAAGGGGGAAGAGGGAGGAAAGGGAAGAGGAGAGGATAAAGAGTCTGAATTTTTCAAGATTTACCTGTTCCATCAACTGGTTGAGGAATTCCAGCTTCTGTGGAGTTGAGAATTGGTCAAGATCTGCTGAAGAGAACTGTCCAAAGTTACTGTCTCCAGTTGAACACCATCTTTCACTCAGTTGCTGGCAAGCATTAGCAAGGCATGACTGATATCTAACAACGTGATGATGATGATAATAATAATAATAATAAAACACTTTCAATACAGTAAACATAAGAGCACCACAGCAAACCACAGCACATACCCAAGGCGCACAGAGCTGCGCTCGGTAGTGAAGTGAAAGCACGTTATAAAAATAAAACTACTGAAAAATAATAATAATAATAATCATTATTAATGATGACAGAAATATTCTTTTCTACTCTACACACAAGGCCTGAAATTCTTGGGGAGCGGGGGAGGGGCAGTCGATTAGGTCGACCCCAGTACGCAACCAGTACTTCATTTATCAACCCTGAAAGGATGAAAGGCAAAGCTGACCTCGGCGGACTTTGAACTCAGAACGTAAAGACAGATGAAATACCGCTAAGCATTTCGTCCTGCGTGCTAACGATTCTGCCAGCTCGTCGCCTTAATAATAATAATAATAATAATAATAATAATGATAATTCTTTCTATTATAGGCAGAAGGCCGGAAATTTCAGATGGGTAGGGCTAGTTGATTACAACGACCCAGTGCTCAACTTGTACGTATTTTATTGACCACAAATGGAAGAAAGATGAAATTGACCTCAGTGGAATTTGAACTTAGAACTCTAAGATGGATGAAATACTATTGAGCATTTCACCTGGCAAGCTAATGCTTCCACCAGCTCACCACCTTAAGAATAATAATCCTTTCTGTTATAGATACAAGGCCTGAAATTTTGGGGGAGGGGTTAAGTCGATTACATCGACCCCAGTACTCCACTGGTACTTTATTTATCGAGCCCGAAAGGATGAAAGGCAAAGTCGACCTCGGTGGAATTTGAACTCAGAACATAGCGATGGGCGAAATACCACTAAGCATTTTGTCCAGCATGCTAACGATTCTGCCAGCTTGACATCTTCTTCATAATAATAATGATGATGGTTTCAAATTTCTGCCACAAGGGCAGCTTGCGGGAGGGGATTAAATCGATTACATTGACTCCAGTGCATAACCGGTACTTATTTAACTGACCCCGAAAGGATGAAAGGCAAAATCGACCTCAGTGGAATTTGAACTTAGAACGTAGCAGCAGATGAAATACTGCTAAGCATTTCATCCAGCAAGCTTACAATTCTGCAGCTTGCCACCTTCTTAATAATAATAATAATAATAATAATAATAATAATAATAATAATAACAATAACTGTTTCTAATTTAGGTATAGGGCCAGCAATTATGCTGAAAATAGTTTAGTCATTGGAGGTGCAATGGCCCAGTGGTTAGGGCAGCGGACTCACGGTCGGAGGATTGCGGTTTCGATTGCCAGACCGGGTGTTGTGTGTGTTTATTGAGCGAAAACACCTAAAAGCTCTACAAGGCTCCGGCAGGGGGTGGTGGCGACCCCTGTTGTACTCTTTTGCCCCAACTTTCTCTCACTCTTTCTTCCTGTTTCTTGAGTAACGCTGCGGTGGACTGGCGTCCCGTCCAGCTGGGGGGGGGGGGACATATACGCCATAGAAACCGGGGAACTAGACCCATGAGCCTGGTTAGGCTTTAAAAGGGTGCATAAATAAATAAATAGTTTAGTCATTACCCTACATCCAGGAAAGAAATAGGATGGTCACAGTTGCAATGCCATTGATCAAGGGCTGACCAACAACAACCACCAAAATTCTAGGCTACATAACACAATCTTAACTTGTTAATATCTGGATCTGTCTCGGAAACAAGGCATTAAAATTTGAACAGGAACTGATTATTTCATTTTACTGTTACTATCTTCAGTCACTTAACTCTGGCCATGCTGGGGCACACACACACACATTGCTTTGACTCTAAATCTTATTTCAATAATTTCAGAAACATGAAAAACAAAGAAAGCGTGGGTAGGATTTGAACTCAGGACATGAAGAGATGTAAACTACCATAAATTACTTTGTCCATTGCCTGACCAATTCTGCAGAGAAGAAACCGTGAAGGTTAATGTAAGAAATACTTACGATATAGGTACTGCTGGCATTCCAGTCTCAAAGAACCAGTCATTCCAGTTCACTCTCCTTAAAGCACTGCCTTTGCCCTTCATTAAACAGATTGAAAATGTAGGAATCATGAAGACATCGTGATAGAAGGTATTATAAACAATGATTGAAAAAAAGAAAAAAAAACACAAAAAAAAAACCGACAGATTCACTGGTTGGATTTGAACCATAGACTTGCTGGGCAAATCCTTTTACCCATCAATTAAATCACAACAGATACATGGCTGGCATACAGGTTCAGGAACAACATCAATAGTTTGAGATGATGGAAGAGTGATGGAGTGGTGATTATGATGGAAGAGTGATGAATATAGCAGAGTAGTGATAATGGTGGAAAAGTGAAGATGGTAGACTGATGATTAAGGTGGAATGATGGAAATAACTGAGTGATGGAGTTGACAGAGTGATGGAGATGATGGAGTGATAGAGATGACAGAGTAATGGAGAAGGTGGAGTGATGAAGATGGCAGAATGATGATTATGGTGGAGTGGTGAAGATAGTAGAGCGATGATTATAATGAAGTGAAGATGGTGGGCTGATGACGATGGCTGTGTGGCAAAGTTGTTATTGGACACAAACTTGGTTAAGGAAGTTGATAACATGGCAAAATAGTACAAATTTGGAAAGTTATTAGTTTAGCAAAAGATTTTAATCTGGTCAGGTTTAAACATAATGAGTTAACAGAACAACAGGTAAATATGACAAAGTAAAACTCGTTTTCTTTATTTACATTTTGTCTCTATTAATACATAAATGCTGCCTGCATATGGCAGCAGCTACCTTTTACACACACTTATTTGCACTTGGCTTGTCATTCAAGTTAACATTAGAACGGATGAGACTAAAATTCATTCCTTGCCAATCTCAGTAGGTTCCCCCCATACAATGCATCATCGCCATGTTGAGTCATATTCCTTCCATATTGTCTTTTACTATGGATTTGGGTTATAGGCTAACACAACCTTGTATTAGCCTATAACCCAAAGTTTAGAGAGAAGCTAGGGCTTCTTTCTAAGCTTTGGTAGAAGCCTGTCAAATGTAATTCCAGCCTTGTGACAGTTTTTCACCAAGTCTACTTGAGGATTACATTAAGAGTACAGGTGTCAGTGGAATACTCAGCCACTTGGAATATAATTCAATGGAAAGTTGATATAATTCAATGAAAAGTTCAGTTAATCAAACAACTGAAATCATCATAATTGAAACCAACTTTATTTAATGACCAGTGAAGTAATAACAAGTGTACCTGTGATTAGCTTAGCAGACTGAGAAAAGCTAATTAATATATTCATTTCTAATGAGAAAACTTGATGTCAAAAGCAATAATTGAACTTGTGTTCTTGTACCAAAGTGTCCACTACTTTCATCTGACAACAGCTGTTCCTGATAAGATATATTTTGAAGAAAAACTAGACTACAAGCATGGGTGTGTGATTAAGAAGATCACTCTGCAATCATGTTGTTTCAGGTTCAATCCCATCGTGTGGCATCTTGGGCAAGTGTCTTTTACTATAGCTCCAGGTTGACCTATGCCTTGTGAATGTATTTGGTAAACAGAAATTGTGTGGAAACCTGACATGTGTATATAAATATATATATTGGGTCATCCCATATATATAATGCAGTTTTTTCAATTGCATGAACTAAAAGTCAGAAGGGGACGGGATAAACTACCTGCATCAACTTTTTATAAAAGCAGATAGTAATTCTACCTTGTCCTTATTCTTAGTGCAAGTTTTGAAGAGTGCAGTTTAATTTTAACAGTTATTTTTTCAAAACTATAATGGAAGTAAACTAAAGGAGCATATTTGGCACATTTTGCTTTATGAGTTCAATAAAGGCAACAACACAATGGTAAGTGCGAGGAATATTAATGGACATTCTACTCCCTCTTCATTCTTCATGCTTGTCTGACTTTTTATGAACTTTGTGATCAACTCATACCCACTTCTAAAAGGTAGACCACTGTCTACATATTGTACTGAAAGCCTACAATGAATTTCAGCCCAACACACTTTTAAACCAGAGAAATTGGATCACTGATCTCTATCCTTCCTTGGTGTACACGGTCAGCAGAGCAACCATGTTTACTCTAACACAAGAAAGAAAACTGGAGGATCAAGATCGAATCTTGGTTATGTAACCACAAGTGTACTACCTGTTGGCACCCAAGCACTGAAGTCAGTGCAGCCATTCTAAAGAAAGGTTAGAATGACAGTTACAACTGGTATCTTTGATCATAAGTCTACTTGATCAGTGGTAACCTGGATCTCGGTTCAAATTATCACTGGTCAACAACAGCAATATCCAATAACAAGAATGTCAACATAATTCTTTTTAAGATGGTAGAATATAAATAAATATATATTTACCTTTTCTGTAAAGTAAGACAAGAGGAATTCTTTCCATTGGTGAGAGTTAATTGAATGATACTTGAAATGTTCAATGTAAGCTTTTAAAAATGGTTCAAAAACCTCTGTGGAAGTGAAAGAGAATAGTCTTAGACTTTTATTCATATCTAGGATGTATTATAGAAATAGGAAATCAAATTTTAGCTCGCAAACTTTATTTTATCAATCCTCAGAAGAAACTGAACACAAAAGCTATAACTAAATGCCTAACGGTATTTTGTCCAATGCGCTTAGGATTCTGCCAATCCATAAAAGTAATGGTAAATTACATTTAATTTAGATTACAATATAAAATAGATTTAATATTTTTCTAAAAAAAGATTCAGCTCTTGAAATCTTACATAAAGACTATATGTTCTCAGTGAGGGTCATCTTTAAAAAAAAATTAACTGAAGGATTACTCAGTACTTGGCTTGCTCACTATCGTAATAATGTGGTTTACTTTGACTCATTCTGGTTTTATATGGGTTTTGGCAGGGTGTTCCTTTGGCAGATGGAATAATGTGAAGGAAGATTAAATGTGGTGTTGGTAGACAGGAGAAATGGTTACATAGGAAAGGAGGAAAATAGAAAAGAACACAAGGAGATATGTGCTTGAAAAAAAAGATATGGTGGAGAGTCATTCAGGTTTGATAGATGAATTTTGTTACTGTTTAGGATTCAGTCAGGTTTGAAAGTTAAAGAGTAAGCCACTTCCCTTCTAAACCTACACCAAACGTAAACCTCATTCAGATTACTCTACCCATTGAAGGAACAACCTGCCAAAATCTAAAGCTAGAAAGAACTAAAGATAAACCACAGTTTGATGATGATGAATAAGCCAAAACTTCAAAATCATTATATATATATATATATATATATATATATATATATATATATATATGAAATCTTATTGAGTACACATCAATTATTTGGATACTTTATGTTATGATAAGAAATCCAAGTTGGTAAAATGATTAATTATATAATTAATATATAAAACACAAACCTGGTCCACCAACAAGTTCTTCCAAATAATAGAGTAAGGCATAGCCTTTTTCATAAGGCACAGAAGAAAAGGCATCATCAGGAGATTCTCCTTTAAGTTCAGGTACCAATCGAGTAAAATTAGGCTTAGTGTTAGGATTATTAACCTACCAAAAGTAAGAATAGACACAAGTGACAGGCAAGTCATGATATCACATGATACATATAAGTGATAAACTTGTTTTGGCATGAGAGAATAAGAGGCAAGAAGAAATATGTAAGAGCGTATCATAAAAAGAGAAAAGTAACAAATCTTTCATTTTTATCTTTTACTTGTTTCTGTCATTAGACTGCGGCCATGCTGGGGCACTGCCTTATAGAGCTTTTAGTTGAACTAATCAACCCCGGTGTTGTTGTTTTTTTTTTAAAGCCTGGTATTTATTCTATTGGTCACTTTTACCGAACCGTTAAGTTACGAGGATGTAAAGAGACTAACACCAGTTGTCAAGCAGTGGTGGTAGACAAACACAGATACAAACAGAAATGTATATAGATATTTATATACACAATGGGCTTCTTCCAGTCTCCATCAAGCAAATCTACTCACAAGGCTTTGGTTGGCCCAAGGCTATAGTAGAAAACACATGCCTAAGGTGCCATGCGGTGGGACTGAACCATGAGGTTGGGAAGCAAGCTTCTTATTTCTTTATTGCCCACAAGGGGGCTAAACATAGAGGGGACAAACAAGGACAGACAAGGAGATTAAATTGATTACATCGACCCAAGTGCGTAACTGGTACTTAATTTATCGACCCTGAAAGGATGAAAGGCAAAGTCGACCTCGGCAGAATTTGAACTCAGAACGTAACGGCAGACGAAATACCGCTAAGCATTTCGCCCGGCCTGCTAACGGTTCTGCCAGCTTGCAGCCATGCCTGTGCTTAGAAATGCAATGATAGCACGTAACAAAGACAAGTGACAAAGATGTTAACATTATGACGTATAGAGAGAAGTAATAGGCATGTTTAGAGATGACATAATAAAGATAAGTCACAGGCATTTTAGTACATTGTGTAGTAGACATGCTATGGCATGTCATAGTGGAGATAAAGAACAAACATGCTAAGACAGGAGATAACAGGGTGTCACAGAAGGTTGGAAACAAATGATACAGCTTATTTGATAGTGACACTGGTTTTACAACTACCATGTGATATCAAGATAAGGAAGCACAAACACACAGCACACACACACACATATATATATATATATATATATACACATATACTCTTTTACTTGTTTCAGTCATTTGGCTGCGGCCATGCTGGAGCACCGCCTTTAGTCGGGCAAATCGACCCCAGGACTTATTCTTTGTAAGCCTAGTACTTATTCTATCGGTCTTTTTTGCCAAACCACTAAGTTACGGGGATGTAAACACACCAGCATCGGTTGTCAAGCGATGTTAGAGAGGACAAACACAGACACACACACACACACATATATATATATATATATATATATATACGACAGGCTTCTTTCAGTTTCCATCTACTGAATCCACTCACAAGGCTTTGGTCGGCCCGAGGCTATAGTAGAAGACACTTGACCAAGGTGCCACACAGTGGGACTGAACTAAGAACCATGTGGTTCGTAAGCAAGCTACTTACCACACACCTGCTTCTGCGCATAAACATATACACACATACACATGCATACAACAGGTGTTTTCAGTTTCCATCTACCAAATCCACTTGCAAAACTTTGGTTGGCCTGGAGATAACCGAAGGAGCTATAGTAGAAGACACTTGCCTAAGGTGCCACACAGCAGGACTGAACCTGAAACTACTTAAACTTCTTTTCACACAATTGTATGTGAACAGAGATAAAAACAGAAAAATGCAATGGCTAGGCAATGAGAAAGAATTTGATGTTTAGCTGCAAAATCAGAACCAGGAGTTTACAAAAGTCTGTTTTGATCTCAGTGGTTTTAATTAGATTCAATAACATGGAGGGCAAAAAATATGTGGAAACTCACATAATCTGACCAGGATTTCTTTCCAATCATGCCTAAAAGATTCCTTAATGTTTCCCCACAACCTAGCTTAGCACAAATCTTTCTCTCTACAAATGTTGTATGGCCTTCATTTAACCTACAAAGAATAAAAAAAACAAAAGAAAGATTAAATAAATTCAAATAAAACAAAATAGATTACGTTTGAAATTATTACATTTATTTTTAACAATGTAAAACTACAAAAGTATTAAGTCCTTTTTAATGTTCTTTTCTATTCTCCTAAAATGTTAAACTTATTTATATTTTATAGCATCATCAGCATCGTCCTGATCGTCGTCGTCACAGTGTATTCATCATCAAACCCATCTCTCTCCCGCTCACCCCCTCCCTCCAGATCAGGAATTGGCAAACGTCTTAAATCAGTGACCCGCTTCTTTGAATTATTGATAAATTATCAACCAACACCCTGCATATGAATTTCTAAAATTATTCTTTCATGTCACTGCTGGTTTTTGACCTCATGACCTTACGGTCATGAGCTAAATATCCTAACCACTAAGCCATGTGCCTTCACTTAGAAAGGATTATTACTACTGAATCACAACAATTAAGACAACAAACTAACAGAACTGTCAGCAAGCCAGATAAAATGCTTTGCTAGTATTTCTTCTGACATATTTGATGCACTCACCATTCTGCTTGTTTGCTAAAGCAGACAGTGTGTGTTCCCCAATCATAATTTAACCCCTTAACACTGGGTTTAAAATTGCCTCCCATTCTGAAATATCACCAACACACACAGCCATACTTAGTCAAAGGGCACTTTTTCCTATTCTTTTCCTGTCCTGCAAGTCACTTGGCAACTTCAATAGTACTGGTGGCACAAAAAAAAAAAAAAAAAAAAGCACCCAGAACACTCTGTAAGGTGGTTCACATTAGGAAGGGCATCCAGCTGTAGAAACCATACCAAAAATGGTATTAGAGCTAGAAGCAGCCCTGTGGCTAGCCAGATCATGTCAAACCCTCCAATTCATGCCAGCATGGAAAACATACCTTAAATGGTGAAATTAGTATTCGATGAAAATTATGTGCCACCACTACAAACTCTATATGATACCCATTTACATCTAAGTAGACTGAGCCAATAACAAACATGTGACTTTAGCTTTGACATAACATTAGCCTTACAACATTTAAATGTCACCTTCCTACAGACTTTGCAATATTCAATGTTTTAAGAAATGTGTGAAAGAATATATAAAAAATATATATTTAGCCTTGTTCTAAAAAGCTTTTAAAGCAAGAATATATATATATATTTATGTCTTGCATTCAAAATGTAATTATCTTCAAGAAAAATAAACAAACTCGTTAATAACATACACAGTACCAGGCTCTACAGTTAATACCTTAGTAAGGTCAAAGCAATTTGATTCTAATTTATGATGTGTTTACAATTTACTGGTTGACTAATCCTTCTCACTTAACTACACCTAGTGAAGTGTAAGTAATTTAACTTGCATTTATTATGCAATGACAGTGCAGGAAGTTTAAATATTCATTGTACCGGGCAATCAATCTAAAGATCAGTGAGTTATATCCAGTCACTTGCATTGACTTGTGTTTGTGGCCAATCCCACCAATAGGTACCACAGTAAGGTAGGGCTCTCAAACAAAGGCTACAGTTTCAGCATTGTGGAAACACACAAGAGTTTATTCAACTCAGAGCAATGAGTTGGACTTAGTTAAATTCTTTTGATACAAACCAGCTGGACACTGCACCTGGTCCTAAGAAACACACTTTTTTTTTTAAAGCAATCTATATTAAAACCTTTCATAATAATTTCATGTTAATTGATGTACATATATATATATATATATATATATATATATATATATATATATATATATATATATATATATATATATATATATATATATATATAATATATATTTATGTATACAATGGGCTTCTTTCAGTTACCATTGACCAAATCCACTAACAATGCTTTGGTTAACCTGGGGCTACAGTACAAAACACTTGCCCCAGGTGTGACATGATGGGATAAATTGCAAGAGCATGTGGTTGGGAAGCAAACCATTTAACCATGCAGCCACACCCATTATAGAAAACAGATAACACTGCAGAAACTGATAGCACATAAACCATGTCTGTGTGCAGTTGCAGTTGCACACAGACATGCTTTATCTTGCTGTCCTATGTTCATTTTCAGCCAGCATTTCTGTCATGAGGTTACTAACATGCATATTTTGAAATAAGGAATATGCATAAGTGTTGCTTTGGTAGGTACAGGTGTAGCTGTGTGGTAAGAAGTTAGCTTCCCAACCACATGGTTCTGGGTTCATTCTCACAGCATGACACCTTAG
This sequence comes from Octopus bimaculoides, assembly GCF_046866305.1. Lineage (NCBI taxonomy): Eukaryota > Metazoa > Mollusca > Cephalopoda > Octopoda > Octopodidae > Octopus > Octopus bimaculoides. The sequence continues at coordinate 162,128,154 of NC_142930.1, read as the reverse complement.
GCAAGTGTCTTCAGTCACAACACTACTGTTTCTCTTTTACAGATTCAAGACTCAAGAAAACTCTAAACTTACCCAAGAGTATGAACCCCAGTGAGATGTCAACTGAATACTTGCATTTTGTATGGATTTCCCTCTATCTCCCCCAACTTGTGATACATCGGTCATTCACCCTTCATTCCAATTTTTGCAGTTGCAGTCTGTCTCCTCATCTCCATGCAATTTGCAAATCACCAACTCACCCACACATTTCTAACTGCCTCATGCCTTGATAGGCCACCTGGACACCTCATCTCCTATTTATCTCTTCACAATTCCTACTGATCATTCCCACCCTCTTTTACTTAATGTGAGTAACCATGCAAGAACCAGCTCTGCATTTCAACCTTCTCGTATTTTAACTTCTCATCTCCTAGCGTAAAGCTGACTTCAATCTCTCTCTCATGGTTTTGTAGTCTTGCAAGCTGCATAGCAACCTCAACAGTGCTGCTGGCACATAAAAACCACCTGGTACTTGCAGTAAACTGGTTGCTAGCCATAGCAACCATGTCAAAGCAGACACTGGAGCATGATGCAGTTCTTGGACCCAGTGAATCCTGTCAAACCACCAGTTCCATGTCAGCATAGAACATGAACGTTAAAGTATGATGGTGATGGTGATGATGGTGATGACGATGATGATGATGACGATGATGATGATGATGAGGAGGAGGAAGTAAACAGAAAAGCAGCATTCAGTAGCTTCTTTCGGGAACTTACCAGAAATGTTCAAATGTAGAATTAGTGACCAAATTGCCAGTCCAACTGTGAGATATTTCATGTGCAATAACATTAGCTAGTGATTTATCTCCAGCCTAAATAAAAAGAAAAATGGAAAAAACCTTTACAATCTCAGAACTCATTTAATCATTCTGCACAATCTAGAAATATCCCTTACATCACAACACACCATTTTACAAAAAAAAAAAACACTGTATAGGCGCAGGAGTGGCTGTGTGGTAAGTAGCTTGCTTACCAATCACATGGTTCCGGGTTCAGTCCCACTGCGTGGCACCTTGGGCAAGTGTCTTCTACTATAGCCTCAGGCCGACCAAATCCTCGTGAGTGGATTTGGTAGACGGAAACTGAAAGAAGCCCATAGTATATATGCATATATATATATATATATATATATATATATATATATATATATATATGTGTGTGTGTGTGTCTGTGCCCCTAGCATTGCTTGACAACCGATGCTGGTGTGTTTATGTCCCTGTCACTTAGCAGTTCGGCAAGAGACCAATAGAATAAGTACTAGGCTTACAAAGAATAAGTCCTGGGGTCAATTTGCTTGACTAAAGGCAGTGCTCCAGCATGGCCACAATCAGATGACTGAAACAAGTAAAAGAGTAAAGTGTATAATGTAAGGTAATGAGGCAAACTGCTACACAGTCACTTTCCTCTTTTCTTGCTAGAAACTGCAGCCAAATATCTTTTAAATCACACCCTACAGTAATGTTATCTCAAGATGTAGCTGTGATGAATGACAGGGTGATGGATGAATTACCATGCCTAATAAAATTAGAATGTGCTTTAAACTTTATAAACTTGTCCAACCCCATAGCAAAAAAAATGAAGAATGATATAAATGTAAAATTGTTTGTTTTCTCAAGAATAAAGATGAAAGATGAGAGAAGGTGGGTTAGAAAAATTTCACAAATATTTTGAGAGGCAGATACCTAGTCAGCTTAAGAACTACTTCCCCCACCACCACCACCACTTATCTTAAAAGAAGGGAGACTTTGGATAATGTACTCCCAGATATTTATCACTGAACCCCACCCCGCTGCTACCTCAACCCTTGTTCTTCATTCAGTATATTCATACTCCTATTCCATCTCTATCTATTCTCCATTCTCTCCATACAACATTGCAGATTCTATCCTTTTCTACTCAAGGCACAAGGCCAGAAATTTTGCGGGAGGGATGGTACTTAATTTATCGACCCCGAAAGGATGAAAAGCATAGTCGACCTCAGCGGAATTTGAACTCAGAAAGTAAAGACTAAGCATTTCACCCGGCGTGCTAACGTCTCTGCCGGCTCGCAGCCTTCTATCCACCCACTCTTTTTGTTCTTCAACCCCCACTGTACTCCACCCCGGGCACACTCTGATTCCTCGTCACTACCGTCTTTATCTCTTTCCAATCTCACCCACACCTTATGTAATGTAAGCAGCCATGTATCTCCCCTACAGCAAGAAACTTGTTCCAGCCCCTTCCTTCACATTCTAGCATTTCTCTGAGTAGCAAAAAGCTGCCTCCTTCTAAACAGTAGCCCCATGAAGGGGATCTTAGTTTTGTGAGTAACATGGTAACCTCACTAGTGCTGATGCCATGAAAACACCAAAAAAAAAAGAGTCCAGTACTTTCTACGAAGTCAATGACATTAGTAAGAGCACCCAACCAATGAAACCATGCCAAATAAGACAATGGAGTATGACGTAGTCTGTCAATATGTCAGATCCTGTCAAACTGCACAACCCATGTTAGGATAGAAGAAAAGGAAGATCAATGATGAATGGTGGTGGTGGTAGTGATGATGATTATGATACAAGGATATCACAGCTGAAACTCCTTTGGTCATGGGTCAGTAAGATGAGGGCTGACATGGGACTAAATGAACAATAAAGGTAAATGTAATAAAATACAAAGCTTACCAAGAGTGTTGGGGTAACGAATGTGAGGCAAGGATTCTCCATGCCACCATAAGGAAAAGATGGTGGTAGCACAACAAGATCATATTGACCCCATACATATGGTCCCATCAGGCTCTCAGCAACTTTCAGCATCTCTTCAGTCTAATGGGGGAAGGCAGAAAAAGAAAAGAAAATTATAAAAAATTTGGCATCATACTTCTCATCTCTCTCACACACACACACAACCAAAAATATGCAGATACACACCAACACATAGTAAAATTCAAGCCCAAAATACATATGCACACAGACTTGTGTACAAACACAAACACACACAAGCCTGCGTACAAACACACAAACAAGCATGTGTACAAACACACAAACATTAAAATTCAAGTAGAAAACATACACACATAGGCCTGTATAAAAACACACACAAACACTCACGTCCAAACATGTACACACACTCCTCACACATACAAATGAGAAATTGAAAAGAATATTTCTAACACAATAATAACCACTGAACAAAGGAAGTAACATTACTAATGAGTGCAACACTAATTAGAAAATACAGTAATAACATAAGTATTCAAGAACTGAAGAGTGCCAATACAACGGTTCAAGAATGAAGAATTGCTCAGTATTCAAGAATAATCAGGACATACTCGGCTATTCCTGGCCTTAGAATACAGCTTTCATAAGTCTTACCTATCACATTCTGGCAAGGACAAAATCAAGAAGTATATACACATAGCATTAGTAGTAGTAATAGTAGTAGTAGTAGTAGTGGTAGTGGTTGTAGTAGTAGTAGTAGTAGTGGTGGTGGTGGTGGTGTTTGTAGTAGTAGTAGTGGCAGTGGTAGTGGTAGTAGTAGTGGTGGTGGTTGTAGTAGTAGTAGTGTTTGTAGTAGTAGTAGTAGTAGTAGTAGTGGTAGTAGTAGTGGTGGTGGTTGTAGTAGTAGTAGTAGTAGTAGTAGTGTGTGTGTGTGTGAGAGAGACAGAGAGACCCCTAAAAAAAACACTTGGATCATGCCTGGAATGCCTTTGGTCCTAACAAGTTCGTTCAACCTGGGCTGACCTGGGCTTAAACAACAGCAACAGAAAATGAACAAAATGCAAGACAATAATTCTGAATATTATACATATATATATATAAATATATACTTCACCTCAGAGAACTCAAAAGCTGCTTTGTCAAGAAATTCCCTCTCTGACCATACTTTGCTACGGGGTCCAATGTTACTGGTTAAAAAGAAATATTAAAAAAAAAAAAGTATGGAATTATATATAAACACAAAATTGCTACAATCTAATAAGATTGAACACACTAAATTATGTACTACCTTTATTCATTGGCCCCTCAAGTCTTGAGGAAATTGAAAGCCACCCTCATGATGTAAACTTTGACTTGTCCTAGGTGTTTTTTTTTTATATGCCAATGAAGCCATCCCTTTTTAGGTCTGAACAGCTGGTTTTTTAGGGGAAGAAGGAAGGGGAGGAGGAGGTTCATCTCCAGCACCAGAGATATTATGTTCACATTATTCATCAATAAATTATCCCCTAGCTCTGCACTTTCAAAGATGAGTGGGATAGAGCAGTTCATTACTTGAAAAACAGATAAGAGTTAGTAACTACAATAGCATTTGGATGAAAAACAAAGTCTATGTACGTATTTGTCTAACCTATGCTAGCATGAGAGAATGAACATAAATTGATGGAACACACGTTATCTATTCATATAACTAGCAGTCAGTATCCATCTCTCTGTTTGTCCATTCCTCTAAGGGAGACAACTGACCTTATTATATTTGTCTCCTTTGGTTACTTTACACTTGTATTGCCTGTCATATGACAAGTAATGTGAAGAACGTTTTTGCCACCATTGGCAATGAACAACTAATGATACCAGAGTGGTTGGCGTTAGGAAGGGCATCCAGCTGTAGAAACTCTGCCAGATCAGACTGGAGCCTGGTGCAGCCATCTTGTTTACCAGTCTTCAGTCAAATCGTCCAACCGATGCTAGCATGGAAAGCGGACATTCAACGACGATGATGATTCATAGTTAAACAGTATTATTGTTACTGATAATATATTTATTGCAAACACATAACAGGGTGATGTGTTTTAATTCAAAATTAATTTAATACATATTTATCTTTTTAAAACTAGTATTCATTTTGTATAATGACTATGAAATTTGAAAAAAAAAAAAAATTATAATCATTGTTCCGATATAAACTAACATTACATATTACCCACAATGGTAAAACATTCATTCCCAACATTACCTGTCAAATGATACATTAACCTTTAGTTATTAGCATATTCAAAAAAAAATAGAACATTAAAAAGCTAAGTTGAAATAGTAGACAGATACATAGACAGCTTCACAGGTAGTTATTAGCATATTATTAGCATATTATTAGCATATTTAATACATGGAGCATCAAAAAGTTAACTACAAATAATTATGTAATTATACACCATGATACTTATTCCTGTCACTCTATCATATTCTGGCTTCTCAACATCTGGCATAAATCACCTCAGTTAATGAGTTTTGTCTTGGGAACTACTTTGTAATCTCACTAGTGCCAGAGATACAAAAAAGCTTCCAATACACACTGTACAATGGTTGGCTTTAGGAAGAGAATCCAGTCACAAAAACCATGCTGGAACAGACAATGGAGCTAAACATAGTCCTTTGACTTGTCGGATCCTATTAAATCATCCTACCCAGGCCAACATGGAATACAGAAGCTAAATGATGATGAAGATGATGATGAAAGACAATTAGATACATATTAATAACACATTTCCCAGATAGACCATAACAAAGATAACTAAAAATAAGCATGCAGTGACAGAACAAATTAATATTAGTCAATTACATAGAGGCAGCATAGTATGTGGTTGAGAAGCTTGTTTTGCAACTGTGCAGCTTTGAGTTCAGTCTTATAGTGCAATACCTTGGTCAAGTTTTTTTCACTATAGCCTCAGGCCAACCAAAGCCTTGTGAGTAGATTTGGTTGATAGAAACTGGAAGAAGTCCATGATTGTAAACAAGCATCTCATACAAACAAGTTCTGTTTCCAGTATTCTGAGGAAAACATATTTGGCCATGGAGAAATATCATCTTGCTAGGAAGCAGGTAAGTGTTGGCAACAGGAAAGGCATCTGCCATAGAAAATATCCTTCTGACCCATACAAACACAGAAAAGTGTGCACTAAATGATGATGATGATAATGACATATAATACTTTCACAAGTTACATACCTTTAACCTCCCATTTACCGATAAGCCCTAATCTTCAACGATAACGCTAATACTTCTTCAATAAGTCTTAATCTCTGCTTTGATAAGGCTCCCTCCAGTGCTTCTAGATATGAATTTTGTCTATGAGTATTTACTAAATCCAGATTAAAATTTTACTGATATCGCAAACAATAAATTTTCTTTATTCATTTCAAACCTTTTGGTATTTACTAACTTGTCTGAGACCACCCCTAGTTATTTCATTCAAAATATTCTGCCTAAACATGTTTATAGTAAAATTAAAATCTTCCTTTGAACATTTTAAGATGTGTGGTACCTTGGGCAAGTGTCTTCTACTATAGCGCCAAGCTGACCAAAACTTCGTGAATGGGTTTGGTGACAGAAACTGAAAGGAGCCCAGTGTGTGTGTGTGTGTGTAACAGGAATGTAAACACACCAACACCAGTTGTCAAATAGTGTGTGTGTGTAGGGGGGACAAACACAAACACACACATGCGAGGGGGTGCTGAAAAGTTCCTGGTTTTGGGTAAAAAAAAAACACAGGAGGATCAGTTGATTATGATTTTATTTAAAATATTCCCTTCTCAGATACAATAAGTATTGCAGCAGTCCTTCAGTTTTTCTAAGTCCTGTAAAAGAACTCAGAAGGTTGAGCCTCCAACCAGGCCTTTTGTGATACCCTTAAAACCAGGAACTTTTCACACCCCTTGTATACGACAGGCCTCTTTCAGTTTCTGTCAACCAAATCCACTCACAAGGCTTTGGTCAGCCCGAGATTATAACAGAAGACACTTGTCCAAGGTGTCACATTGTGGGACTGAACCCAGAACTATGTGGTTGTGAAGCAAATTTCTTACCACATAGCTACACCCAAAAGAAAATTATTTACCGACTGGCCAAGTCTCCAACAACAACAGCAATCAAATAACTTGGTATTGGCACTGGCTGTTTGAAGAAGAATTCCATCTTTGAAGAATTTGATCGACATACATTGGAACTCTGTTGAAGTGCACTCATCAAGACCACAAATTCCTTGAAAACTGTCACCTACAGAGAAGAAAACATCAAATAAAATATTGGAATGGCATTTAAGATTTTTTCGGTCATGAGTCAAATATCCTAAATCACAATCAAAATAACAAAAGCAACGAGACAACAACAACACATTCCTTCTCTTCTGATCTACAAACATGCTGCTTCTTCAGTTTGATTTTTCCACTACCACCACCACAACTACTAAAATGGCCTCTGCTTCTCAGAACTTGTTGCTTTCATACCACCTCTGGCTGACACACTTGTTCTATTTTCTCTAGTCACCCAAGACATTTAGTCCAATGTGCTAACAATTCTACTAATCCAAAGTCCTTAACAACCACCACCACTGCTACTACCACCATTTTAACAGCCACTTTTCCCTGTTTGCATGGCTTAAGACAGAATCTGTTGAGACAGATTTTCGGCAGCTGGATGCCCTTCTTCTCATCAACCCTCACCTGCGTCAAAACAAGCTGATATTTCTCAATGACTGGACATGTTTTCATGGAAGATTGGAAACAAGACAATGTTTGTGTGATGGTGGCACTTATTTGCAAATACCATGCACTGTCAAGTCAGGGATACACAACCCCCCCACCACCACCACACACACCAGTCTTCTTTCAGTTTCCATCAACCAGATATGTGTTGTTGGCACTCCGTCGCTTACGACGTCGAGGGTTCCAGTTGATTCAATCAACGGAACAGCCTGCCCGTGAAATTAAAGTGCAAGTGGCTGAGCACACCACAGACACGTGTACCCCTAACGTAGTTCACAGGGATATTCAGCGTGACACAGTGTGACAAGGCTGACCCTTTGAATTACAGGCACAACAGAAACAGGAAGTAAGAGTGAGAGAAAGTTGTGGTGAAAGAGTACAGCAGGGTTCGCCACCATCCCCTGCCGGAGCCTTGTGGAACTTTAGGTGTTTTCGCTCAATAAACACTCACAACGCCCGGTCTGGGAATCGAAACTGTGATCCTATGACCGCGAGTCCACTGCCCTAACCACTGGGCTATTGTGCCTCCACATCAACCAGATAATAGTAATGGTATAATGATGGTCACTGCTGTCGATTTCGACACGTGTTTGAATGAAAGGATTAAAAGGGAATTAAGATTAAAAGAACCTGCATCTATTTGCGATGGATGAATGAATGAATGTAATTTGAGTCCAGGTGTGGATTTTGCTATGATGTCACAGTGGGGGACAATGACGAGTTTGGTTTTGACTGGGAATGGACAAATGTGTCTTCATTGCAGGATATAATTCTTTTATTGCTCTACTGTAGGCACAAGGCCTGAAATTTTTCTTTTGGGTTGGGTTGGTTTGGGGGTGGGTAGTTGACTACATTAACCCTAGTATTTAACTGGTACCTGTTTTAATGACCCCTACCAAAGAATAAAAGACAAAATCAATTTCAATGGCATTTGAACTCAGAATGCAAAGCCAGAAGAAATGCTAAGCGTTTTGTTCTGCAGAGAAACAATGGTCAGTTCTATGCTCTTAGGCTTTCTACTTGATAAGACATGTCAAGCTGAGTAAAACCACCGTCTTCCACATATACAGGTGTGTCCTTTCAGGTGCCAGTGCTGCATTAATGCACCCATGCCGGTGCTGTGCTAATGCACCCATGCTGGTTGCACGTAAAAAGCATCCTGCACACTGTTAAGTGGTTGGCATTAGAAAGGGCATCCAGCCATAGAAACCATGCCTCTGGGCAGCTCCCTGCTAGCCAGCTCCATATCAAACTGTCCAACCCATGCCAGCATGGAAAGCGGATATTAAATGATGATGATGATGAGAAAAATTAATTGCTACTTACCTTTGCTGTATAAGGAAACTTAACTCCAGGTGAATCCTGACAGGGTACAAGACTCCGGGCATGAATTGGCTAAATGGTAAAGATATCAAAGGAAACAAGTTTATGATTTGGATAATTATTTACTGTAGCTACTCTTCTACCAACATGATATTGTTTCTTGCTCTCAATTATTTCCATTCTTTCCAAGAATGTCTTTTAACTTTTATGACTAGCTACCATACCATTCCGCTACTATGGCCTAGAGTCATCCACAAATCTGGTCTGCAGCTGACAACAAATTACATAACAGAACCTCCGAAAGACTTTTATGTCTTCCTTCTTTATGTGATTCAAATCATTCACAACTTCTTTGAACCTATGTTTGGCTGAGAGAGCTTTCATTTTCCATCTATTCCTTCCTTAGATAATCTGGTGTCTCAGTCTGTCTCGCTCAATAGGCTTCTACAAAATATGTTTGCCAAATTCCATTAACAAGGTGGCGACTGGCACCCATGCCAACGTCGTCTCCTTCATCGGACACGAAACTCAGCTTGCGAAGACTTATTGGGACAAGCGAAAGCGAAATCGGGATGGCACCTGTGCCCAGTGTCGCCTGCGGCATGTGTAAGGACTTTCAAGCGAGATCGTTGCCAGTAACCCTGGACAGGCTCTTGTGCGGGTGGCACATGAAATGCACCATTTTGAGCATGGCCGTTGCCAGTACCGCCTGACTGGCCTTTGTGCGGGTGACACATAAAAGCACCCACTACACTCTCTGAGTGGTTGGCATTAGGAAGGGCATCCAGCTGTAGAAACTCTGCCAAATCAGATTGGAGCCTGGTGTAGCCATCTGGTTACACCAGTCCTCAGTCAAATCGTCCAACCCATGCTAGCATGGAAAGCGGACGTTAAACGCTGATGATGATGATGATGCCCAAAGTATAGTGCTGAGGGACCAAATCCTGAAGCATATGGTTGCTGAGTGTACTTCTTAACCGTACATCCCTACCTTATGTCTCGATTATGATACATCCCTTCAACACTACACAACCTGTAGAGATCTTACAGCCAATGCTGCATCCCCTGGTGAAGAGGTTTAGTCTGCAAGAGTTCCATGTCAGTGCCATATAATAAGCACTTGTGCCGGTGCCGCATAGAAGTGCTCGTGTCCATGACATTTTAAAAGCACCAAGCACACAATGTAAAGTGGTTGGTGATAGGAAAGGCATCCAGCTGTAGAAACCAAGTGAAATCAGAATGGGACCTGGTGCAGCATCTCAGCTCTTGTCAAACTGTCCAATTCATGCCATTATGGAAAACAGACATTAAAGGAAGATGATGATGATGATGTACTTATAGAAATGTACATTCTAGTCTACAGCAGTGGTTCCCAAACTTTTTAGAGATGCGACCCACTATTTATGACACCAGTTTATGGTGACCCACTTAACTCTACTGGGTAAAAAACATTAATGAAAGAAACAAATTTATTTCAGATTACATTTTCATTGCGGCCTGTGAGAAGGATGAGCCTGTTTCTTGCTACGCTCAATAATAGAATTAAAAAAGCCTACTGCTTGATAAAACAACCAGTCTGATATTGAAAACATGAGTCTTGAACTATCTCGATAGACAGCAGTTAATCAAAGCTAATGCGTAATATTATAACTTTTTGCGACCCACTAGGATTCCGTTCACGACCCATTAGTGGGTCGTGACTCATAGTTTGGGAACCACTGGTCTACAGTACTTGCTACCACTATCTATTAATATTCTTTTTTGTAGGTACAGGCAAAGCTGTGTAGTTAAGAAGCTTGCTTCCCAGCCAGATGGTTTTGTGTTCAGTCCCACTGCATGGCACCTTGGGCACCTTCTGTCATAGCCTCGGACCGATCAAAGCATTGTGACTGAATTTGGTAGGCAGAAGTATTCGTCATGTGTGTACCATGTATGTGTAAGTGCTTGCGCCTCCTAACAGAGAGGTGGGGGGAAGTAGTTTTATTTACATAAATCTGTGAAAAATAAGGACAAAACTGCATGAATATATTAACCCTTTTGATACCAACAGACTCGAAGCCACCCTTTGTTCTATGATCCAAATCTCTTGCTTTAAAGTGATATAAACTAAAAAATTCCCATCAAAATGTCATGTTAATCTATGTTCTAAACACCAGCTCAATTATGAATAAAGTTGTTTTCCTAAATAACAAAGGCAATGTATTTCAGCAGAAATATGGTAACAAAAGGGTTAAGTGAAATTACCTCGCATTGGCTGTATAAATACGGATGCTGCTTCCCAGCAGTTTGAAGTGGTGATAACCAAAACAAGGCTGATGATTCAGGACTGGTTTCATATTCTATACCAATAGTGAGTCTGAAAACAGCAGATATAGAAACACAATAATTACAGATAAGGTTGTAAAATAAGCCAACTCATTTCTTTAAACATACACAAATCTGATAAATAAATTGTTTGCCTGAAATGTAACTAATTTCTTCATACACACACACACAAATGAGATAAGTAATTTATTTGCAGGCATTCTTGAAATTGCTAACTAGAAAGCTTACTAACTTGATATTTACAGTTGATAACTTAGTGTCATTGTTGCTGTTGTTGTTGTTGTTGCTTTTTGGCCCTAGGTTGGCCTTGACAGGCATTACAACTGTGACCAAATCACGATTTGTTTTTCCTTTTCAGATACAGTGTATCTCAGATTACATCATGCAATGTGTCCTTCCCTTTTTAACACATTAGGGTGTGGTTCGAAGGGGGTTTGGCTTTTATGTATAGCAGCGCCAGTGGAGCACTAACAGCACTGTCAAGCGTGTTCATTGCCAGAGCAGCTGTCTGGCTTCCGTGCTAGTGGCCCGTAATCGGGCACGTTAGAAAATCATTCGAGCGAGGTCGATGCCAGTGCCGCTGAACTAGCTCCCGTGTGGTGGCACGTAAAACGCACCTTTTTGAGTGTGGCCGTTACCAGTACCGCCTGACTGGCCCTCGTGCCAGTGGCACGTAAAAGTACCCACTACACTCTGAGTGGTTGGCATTAGGAAGGGCATCCAGCTGTAGAAACTCTGCCAAATCAGATTGGAGCCTGGTGTAGCCTTCTGGTTCACCAGTCCTCAGTCAAATCACCCAACCCATGCTAGCATGGAATGCGGACGTTAAATGATGATGATGATGAACCATTACACCATATTTTGATCAGTTTGATCTCTGATTATTGTCAAGTGCCACATGTCTTAAATATTTGGATTACTAACTTCAACACCACATTTTTGATCAGTGTGACCTTTGATCATTATCATGTGACTTATGTCTATAATATTCAGACTATTAATAGCCATATCAAGTTTCCTTCAATTTGATCTCAGATCAGCATCAGGCATCTTTTATTATTCTTGGATGTGTGTGAAGTACTAGACTGGATTGTAACTGCATCAGGGGTCAAGGAGACAAGAGTGTCACACTCAGATTTAAGTACAGGGGTTACATGACTGAATTTATACTGAGACTATATACACATTAGTCAGAGAGCAACCAAACTAAATATAATGTAAATGTAAATATCACAACATTTTTTTATCGTTAGGCATAGGAGTGGATGTGTGGTAAGTAGCTTGCTTACCAACCACATGGTTCCGGGTTCAGTTCCCACTGTGTGGTACCTTGGGCAAGTGTCTTCTACTATAGCCTCAGGCCGACCAAAGCCTTGAGTGGATTTGGTAGATGGAAACTAAAAAAAGCCTGTTATATATATATATATATAAATTATTTAAAATTATAATACAGGGTATCAAGAGATACCACCACGCTGAAAAAATAGCAGTCAAATCCTGACTCTAAAACCACAATAAATCGCACGAAAGGTTGTTTAGGCGGGCTATTTAAGCTAGTCGTGTGCATACGTGCATATATATGTATATATGCGTCCGTATATGTAAGTATACTGTTTATATACATGTATTTGTATTTATGTACTGGAGTATATTCCACTGATGAAGGCAGAGCATTATTATTTATGCAAAGCCAGAAATCCAGGATTTGGAATTATCTTATTTTTACTGGTTCATTTGGTCTTCGTCTTCGCTAATCGTGCCATGCGGACATTTATTGTGGTTTTAGAGTCAGGATTTGACTGCTATTTTTTCAGCGTGGTGGTATCTCTTGATACCCTGTATTATAATTTTAAATAATTATTACCTTTGATGGTTTTTATTCCCATGCTGACCACTTGATAAGATCAATATTTTAAATATGGATCTTATCCTTATTTATATAAATATATATATATATATATATATATATTAATAGAAAGGACAACAAAAGAAAGAGACCTCGATATTATGTAAATAGAGGAATTTATCTGTAAAAATATGTGACACTTATTTGGAGTTTTATCATGGCTACCGAATAGGTGTCACATATATATATATATATATATATATATATATATATATATATATATGTATATGTATATGTTTGTGTGTCTGTGTTTGTCCCTCCAACATCGCTTGACAACTGATGCTGGTGTGTTTACGTCCCCGTGACTTAGTGGATCGGCAAAAGAGACCGACAGAATAAGTACTAGGCTTACAAAGAATAAGTCCTGCGGTCGATTTGCTCGACTAAAGGCGGTGCTCCAGCATGGCCGCAGTCAAATGACTGAAACAAGTAAAAGAGTATTAAACAAGAGGTTAATGGTACAGAAAAATCATAATAGCATTAATGATATTATCAAATTTAAATGCTATTATTTGCTTGGAGGGTCAACAAAAACATATCACTGCTTAATTTCACCTGCCTGTCCGTGAGGCCTGGCAGTTTACAAAAGGGATACAATTTGCTTCTCCTATGAATCTCCTCTAAATGTCCCTGTCAGCTGAAAGACTACATTCCAGCTGTCAGCAGATATGTCAAATTGAAGCACATAACACTTTGGAATATTCTTTGAATCTGAAACTTCAGACCATTACAATTACATGTCACAAATGTCTGCTTCTTGTACAAGATTTTTTTTTACTTTCTACTACAAAATGTTTGATCACAGATATATGCTGGATCAGGGTGACCTGGGGCTAGAACAATGAGAATAACTGTCAGCCGCCATCACTTTTGTTAACCAGCACAGCTGTAGAGCAAAATACCAGGGAGATAGGAAAACATCTATTCAGTTTGTTAAACGTATCTCCTCTAACAATACTTAAATATCCAGCCTAAATGTTCACAAACTATCCCGCCCATTCCTGGGCACAAGGCCTGAAATTTTTAAGGGCGGGGCTAGACAATTACACTGATCTCCTTGCTCAACTGTTACTTTTATCAATCCCATAATGACGAAAAGTAAAATCAACCTTGGCAAAATTTGAACCCAGGACATGAAGAAATGCCCCTAAGCATTTTGTGCCAAGATGCAAATAAGATACTGTGACAAGTATTGTTGTTGCTGTTGTTGGTTACAGGTTTCCAACTAACCAATCATTGGTTCACTGCATTTGAGATGGTCAGAACAAGGAATTGCCTGGGCAGCAAAACTGGAACAAATATCACAAAAGAGATTTTTCTTTTGAAACTATCAGCTTATCAATTTCCTCTCTGGTGTTTATATAAAAGAAAGATATACATAAAAACGCTCCACCATATACATATACACACACACACACACAAATATATATATATATATATATATATATATATCATCATCATTTAATGTCCACTTTCCATGCTAGCATGGGTTGGACGATTTGACTGGGGACTGGTGAACCAGATGGCTACACCAGACTCCAATCTGATCTGGCAGAGTTTCTACAGCTGGATGCCCTTCCTAACACAGACCACTCTGAAAGCGTAGTGGGTGCTTTTTCCGTGCCACCAGCACAAGGGCCAGTCTGGCGGTACTGGCAACTAGTTGCATACGTTATAACAATATCATATGCATTTAAGTCACAGGTTAAAAGCACACGAAGAATGCTCTCCTAAGCAGAAATCCAATCAAACAACAAATATTCCTGCATAGACAATTATGGATTCTGCACCCTACCTGTCATCACCACCACCACCACCACCACTGATGACATCTATGGCATTGTTGTCAACCTCCTTCTCCTCCTCCTCATTGGTGTTTTAATGTTCATTTTTCAAAGCCAACATTAAATGGACAGGCAAACAACAATATATTTCTGAGTGTGTGTGTGTGAGAGAGAGAAAGTGAGAGTGTTTGTGTGTGTGTGTCATTACTTCGTTCTACGCACTTGTTAGTGAAACTCATATAATGAAATTAAAGAGCATCCTCAGCATACTCTGCTGGATCTTCAGCAAAATGCCCAGTTGCTTATAATTAAATGTTATTAAGTGTTTAAATGTATGAGATGAGCTGCAGTAAATAAGATTATAATTTTCAAAGCAATTAACCTTATTTCATTAGATTTCATATTTGGAAATCAAACTTGCTACATTCATATCACTGTGTGAGGCATAGGCATGGCTAAGAATTCCAGTCTGCAATCTGATGGTTTTGGATTGCTTTGCAGCCACAAGACATCTTGCCGCAACTGTCTGCTATAGCTTGAAGCTGACCAAGTATTGCATACACACACACCTTGAGAGGGAAACTGACAGGGATGAACTGTGTAAAACTTTGTCATATATCATCATCATCATCATTTAACGTCCGCTTTCCATGCTAGCATGGGTTGGACAATTTGACTGGCGACTAGCAAAGCGGATGGCTACACCAGGCTCCAACCTGATCTGGCAGAGTTTCTACAGCTGGATGCCCTTCCTAACGCCAACCACTCCGAGAGTGTAGTGGGTGCTTTTTATGTGCCACCGGCATGTGGGCCCGTCTGGCGGTACTGGCAACGGCCACGCTCAAATGGTGTTTTTTATGTGCCACCTGCACAAGAGCCAGTCTAATATTTTGTTCATGTGCCACTGGCACAAGTGCCAGTAAAGTGAAGCTAGAAACGACCGCACTCAAATGGTGCTTTTTATGTGCCACCGGCATGGGAGCGATACAGGAGTAAGCACATAAAGACAAAACAAGGTGGGAAAAAAAGTACTCAAATACTGAAGATAGGGTAAGATGCATTTTTTTAAATATTTATATATATATAAGAAAATTAAGAAAATAGAGATAAATCAATTAATAATTATATTTATTAATTACAAATATAGACATATAATCCCTGACAGCTGAAATGTTCTGTACACTTAACACATAAAAATATAATGGTATATCTTTTTTTCTACCTCCGACGAGATTCTACTTGATAATGATTTAATTATTTTAATTAAAACCTTTAAAGTCTGAATCGAAACAGCTGTCAGGGATTATGCCTATTTTTGTAATTATAGATATAATTATCAATTGATTTATTTCTATTTTCCTATTTTTCTTAAATAAATATAAACTTCGGTTTATTTAATTACCTATTTTTGAGTATTAAAATTAATATTCAAAATAATTAGTAGGTAATAAACCAGTAAATTCACATAAGGGTATATATATTTTTCTTAATCAGCTTGAACATTTATATAACTTTACAGATAAAGTATGTGTGCGTGTGTATGTGTGTGTGTGTGTATGAATACACATACACACACACATATGAAGGTGAATCAGAAGGTAAAAATTGCATTACTTTCTGACTGATCCACTGCTTTCCAAAGATTTTGTAGTAGTTATATATATGCATAATATCTCAATAGCATTTAAGAAATCCCTGTTACCACTTAACCTCAAGCAGACCTATGATCAACAGCATTCCAACTGTGACCAACCTCCCTTTTTAAGAGTATGTGTGACTACATTATCTGAAGCATCCTTTCCTTTTTTTTTGCATGGTAAGGTATAATTTGAGGAAAATTTAAGCACCATTTCTAGTAAGTGAGGGACCATGTAGAGACTCAACAATATCTAATGGCTGCTACTGTTTAACCCCAGGTCAATCAATCAAGAACTACGTCTGAAATCAATTCAATCCTGACCATGTTATTTTTTTTAGCTATGGCTATGTAGGACTACAATATTTAAAGTATTCTTTCTTCATTCCCAACAACATGGTGTGATCTGAGTGGGATTTAGCAGCTATTTCTAGCTGGTCAGGCAACCACGTAAAAGGTGTCCTATATTGACTCCTTGGATAACAAGTGTTCATGATGAGAGAGGATTGGACGTTTCTAGAATGAGGTTAATATTGACAATTAACATAGTCTAAACTACTTCAAATAATGAAGTAGCACATTTAAGAAATTATTATTATTCTTGTTGTTGTTGTTGCTTCTGTCCTGTCTTTCAGTCAGCATCAGTTATTAATACATCTAATTATAAAGTATTTAAAATATTTTTCTCTTTACAAACATCTAACAAAATGGGAACACACACACACACACACACTTAGGGGAAGAGGAAGATGGTGGGAGACAGAGAGACCTCATACAAATAAGGGGGAAAGAGAAAGTGGTAGCTACAAATACAAAACATACACACAGACAGGAACATACAATTCAACACACATCACATAAAGAGACAAAATATCAACATTCATACGCACACAAGCACACATGCAGTAAGACCCAAAACATTGATATATATAAGGACACATATGGAGACAGCAGACCCCAACAGATGAGCTCATATTACAACAAATGCACAGATAACAGAAATATATACTCTTTTACTTGTTTCAGTCATTTGACTGTGGCCATGCTGGAGCACCGCCTTTAGTCGAGCAAATCGACCCCAGAGCTTATTCTTTGTAAGCCTAGTACTTATTCTATCAGTCTCTTTTGCCGAACCGCTAAGTGTGTATATGTTTGTCCCCCCAACATCGCTTGACAACCGATTGTGGTGTGTTTACGTCCCCGTAAGTTAGCAGTTCGGCAAAAGAGACCGATAGAATAAGTACTAGGCTTACAAAGAATAAGTCCTGGGATCAATTTGCTCAACTAAAGGCAGTGCTCCAGCATGGCCGCAGTCAAATGACTGAAACAAGTAAAAGAGTAAGAAAGTAAAGTGGCGAGCTGGCAGAACCGTTAGCACACCAGGCAAAATGTTTAGCAGCATTTTTGTCCATCTTTACATTTCGAGTTCAAATTCAGCCAAGGTCAACTTTGCCTTTCATTCTTTCAGGGAAATAAGTACCAGTCTGATTTGGCATGGTTTCTACAACTGGATGCCCTTCCTAACACCAACCACTCTGAGAGTATAATGGGTGATTTTATGTGCCACCGGCTCAGGTGCCATTTGCATGACTATGATTTTACTTGACTTGATGGGGTTTTCTTCTCAAGCACAGCAATGCCAAAGGTTTCGGTCATTTGTCATTGCCTCCGTGAGGCCCAAACTTGAAAGGTGCTTTCATGTGCCACCAGCATCAGTCATCAAGAGGCTTAATGCTCAAAAGGTGCATTTTACGTGCCACCGGCATGGGTGCCATTTACATGATACCAGCACTGGCCACGACTACGATCTCTCTTCGCTTTACAGCATTGATTACAGATTTGTAGTATCGTGGCTAACTTAGAGTTTAATAATAAAAATAATAATAATAATAATAATAATAATAATAATAACAATAATAATAACAACGTCACTTCACACAAGAGTTGCTTCTATTCCCTGGACATCTTCAATTTTAACAATTTGTTTTATGCTTCAGTGAATGCCATGTCATGGGGGTGGGGAACTCCAACAATATCAAACCTGTAACTTGACTGAGTCCTGATTGTAACTACTTCACTATTTTAAGCTGTTATAAACTCTCTAAAATCAATAGGGCTGATCATTCAATGATGGCAACTTGAAACAAAAGATCAGATAATTTTAATTTTACAAATTTTGCACTACTTTGCAAACTAACTTGATAGTTATTCTTTGTTTCCATGGAGAAATCAACAGAAAAAAAAAACAACTTATTTCTAGCGACATCAAGCAAATTTTCAAAACTCAGAATGTAGCAATGGACAAAATACCGCTAAGTATTTTGTCCAATGTGCTAACGGTTCTGCCAGCTCACCACCCTATTAATGATAATGATGATGATGATGATGATGATGAAGAAGAAATAAATAGATTGGAAAAATATATTTTTAAAAATGCATGTTATTATATTCCTTAACAAGTATGTATACCCATTTAGAAAATAAAGAGAACCATTATAAGTTTTATCAAATTAATTATTAATTATTTAACATTTTATTATTCATTACTTGTTTGTCATCAATTACATGTATAATTTATTAATAACAACTAATTATTAAATGAATAAGGAATTATTAAATGTTATTATCACTAAAATAAGTATGGAAAAAAAAAAAATTCAGACAAATAACAGCATTTTGCAGCTCGTACAACCCTCAAATATCTCATATACAGTTTCAAGGCCACAGATTTTCCCTCACCCATCCTTTTTGCTTTCCCTGATCTAAACTAATAAATAGTTGGCATCATATATTTATTGACTAACACACACACACACACACACAAACATGCAGGAATGGGCGGGATAGTTTGTGAACATTTAGGCTGGATATTTAAGTATTGTTAGAGGAGATACGTTTAACAAACTGAATAGATGTTTTCCTATCTCCCTGGTATTTTGCTCTACAGCTGTGCTGGTTAACAAAAGTGATGGCGGCTGACAGTTATTCTCATTGTTCTAGCCCCAGGTCACCCTGATCCAGCATATATCTGTGATCAAAAATATTCCAGCTGTTATCATGCTATCTTTTATTCTTACAGTGTTATCTACCACCGCAGCATCTAATATATCTCAGTTTATTTTTTAGCTTCTGTATGTTTTTAAATGATGGAAAGGCATAATTTGAGGGTTATTTGGCTGCTATTTCTAATTTGAGGGTTATTAGGCAGATCGACCAATCTCGTATAGTCACTTCAATTTTGGATGGCAGTAGTTGGCAGGAATAAAGAAACAGATGGAGATCAAGAAAAACTGAATCAAAATAGGATGTACCAGTCATGGATTGGGGTGATTTATTTTGACAGTGTTTTTCCCCCCCAAAAATCTGTAGTCTTGTATTACACATCGTCATCATCATTTAATGTCCATTAGAATTTATTACTATTATTTGGCAAGCTGGTAAAATTGTTTTTAAGTTGGAAGTTATACTCAGACAGCATCTATGAGCTGAATGTTTGCATCAGAGTGGACTTCAAGAAAGACACCTAAAGGCCCTGAGAATGTATTAAACCTGGAAGTATTTGTTATGAGTTAGAGTCAACTCAAACTGTACAATTTCATGGCCTTTCTGTTTATTATCTGGAGTGACAGAATCATTAACCCTGTAGCATTTAAACCAGCCATATCCAGCCCAAATAGTCAACCTGTTTTACGCTCAAAACAGTCACACCAACCTTGCAATATCATTCTAAAAATAAGCAATCGCATCATTGAAATTAATTGTGCATTATCTCAATTAATGCACAATTAATTCAAAACAATTTGAATTAATAAGTAGTAAATTTGACAAAATTATCTGAATGCTAAAGGATTAAAATTGGACAACATATTTGCAGTAATTACTTTGGTTCTTTGTGTTCTAAGTTCGAACACTATTGAGGTCAATTATGTCTTTCATTCCTCTAGGGCAGGGATTCTCAACCATTTTTCATCTATAGACCCGTTTTGATTACTATTTTATTCTGGTGGATCCCCATAGCCATTCGATATTTATCACACATTTACTTGTGTAGGTTGAACAATGTAAAATGTTAAAGAAAGCAACCTAGCTGTTTCTTGCAATGTATACCAATATAAACATCTAAAACAAATTTTTTTCAGGGGCCCTTAAAATAGTATTGTGGATCCCCAATTTACTGCTTTGTTGCATGGACCCCACCCAAAATCTTATATGGACCCTAGTTGAGAACCACTACTCTAAGGTCAATAAAATAAAGTAACATTCAAGTAGTGGAGTTCATTTAGCTGAAATCTCTCTCCCACCCAAATTGCAGGCCTTGTGCCTATATTAAAAACAATTATTATTATTAAAGTGGCAAACTGGCAGAATCAGTACAGTATCAGACAAAATGCTTAGTGCGTGTACGTTTCTATGTGTATGTGTGTGTGTGTGTGTGCGTGTGTGCGTGCGTGCGCGCGTGTGTGTTTGCCTTCAGCACCAAAAAGTACTACCACCAGAACTGGTCAAATGTCGAATCAGCTGTGCCGAATCATTAGCATCCAAACAGCTGTACCTAATCTTCTCGTTCTAATATATAGAAACTAGCTGAGAAAAATGGATGTAAAATGAATGAATAGATAAACAATATATATACAACAAGCTTCTATATAGTTTCCACCTGCCAAATTTTACTTATAAAGCTTTGATCGGCCAGAAAGCAATTGAAACAGAGTACCAAACAATAAGATAGAATCAAAGAACTACTTGATTCCAAACTGAACTTCTTAACCACATCATCATACCTGCAGTATTATTGTTTTTGTTGTTTGAGTACGGTATTGATTCTGATGGTTATACATCTTTCTCTTCAAATTTGTGGCCTTGTGCCAAAATTAGAAATCATTATTAGTGTTGTTGTTGGCCATATTATTATTATTATTATTATTATTATTATTATCA
Organism: Octopus bimaculoides; assembly: GCF_046866305.1. Taxonomy (NCBI): domain Eukaryota; kingdom Metazoa; phylum Mollusca; class Cephalopoda; order Octopoda; family Octopodidae; genus Octopus; species Octopus bimaculoides. Next base: position 162,106,750 of record NC_142930.1, on the reverse strand, counting down.
TCATTACTGCTGTTGTTGCCAGTAATGGAATCTACACCAGAGCTAACCAACAGGAAATTGCTACTGGTAAGTTACAGCGAATTTACTACTGCAAGACGATTAGTCACCAAGAAAGCTATTATATATATACATACATACATTTATATATATATATACACACACACACACGATGCAGAGAGTGAAGGTTGTTGAAGAATTTAAAGGTAAGGAAGTAACTGATGGGTGGAGAAAAATAAATGGATGAAAATAGGAAGGGGAAATGAAGAAGTTACAGAAGAGAAAGGAAGTCAAGCATTTTAAGACTAAATATTAAATCCATCCATGGCTGTCCCTATCAAGAGCCTTGTCCCTTAATAAAGAAAATTGTGTACCTATGTGAATATATATATAAGAATATATACGAGTTGATGTATGAATATAATTTTTTTTTTTTTACTTGTTTCTGTCAACTGACTGGCCATGCTGGTGCACTGCCTTAAAGAGTTTTACTCAAAGAAACCAAACCCAAGACTTATTCTTTGTAAGTCTAGTACTCATTCTATCGGTCTCTTTTGCTAAGTTACAAGGATATAAACAAACCAGCATCGGTTGTCAAGCGATGGTTGTGGCAACAAACACAAACACACACATGACGGGATTCTTTCAGTTTTCATCTACCAAATCCACTTACAAAGCTTTGGTTAGCCTGGGGTTATAGTAGAAGACACTTGACCAAGGTGCCATGCAACAGGACTGAACCCAGAAGCATGTGGTTGGGAAGCAAGCCTCTTACCACACAGCCATGGATGCATGTATGCATGCAAGTTTGAGTGTGTATACGTGAGTTAGTGTGCACTAAAGTGTATATATGTATGAAAGTGTGGGTGTGAGTGCATGTGTAAGAGGGTTTCTATGTGCATACATGAAGGTGTATATTTTAAGTGTTTGCATGTATACATGACTTGGGGGTGTACATGTATGGCTGATTGCATGGCTGATTATTTTAATGTACAAATGGTTGGCGTTAGGAAGGGCATCCAGCTGTAGAAACTCTGCCAAATCAGACTGGAGCCTGGTGTTGCCATCCGGTTTCACCAGTCCTCAGTCAAATCGTCCAACCCATGCTAGCATGGAAAGCGGACGTTAAACGATGATGATGATGATGATGATGTATGTATTTGTGAGACTTCACCCATGTACACACAGGTACCTGTGTGCCAGCATATGACCTGGTGTGCAGGTATGTGTGCGAATGCAAGTTATGGGTTCATAGATGTTTGTGTAGATGGATATGTTTGTGTATACGAGTATATATATATATATATATATATATATATATATATAAAGCCTTGTGAGTGGATTTGGTAAACGGAAACTGAAAGAAGCTTGTCGTATATATGTGTGTGTGTGTGTATATATATATCATCATCATCGTTTAACGTCCGCTTTCCATGCTAGCATGGGTTGGACGATTTGACTGAGGACTGGTGGACCAGATGGCTACACCAGGCTCCAATCTGATTTGATGGAGTTTCTACAGCTGGATGTCCTTCCTAATGCCAACCACTCTGAGAGTGTAGTCAAGTGTAGTATATATATATATATATATATATATATATATATATATATATATATATAGTGTAGTATATATATATATATATATATATATATATATATATATATATATACACACACATAGCAACCAAAGATCTTCATTACATAAAAATAAGAACACATGTTGTCCTCTATAGGCCTTCTATATCCATTAAACCTTTCTTCAAAGAGAACAGATTGTGGTTTGAGGGAGAACTGACTGTTATTTCTAACAGATTATGTGATAAAATGGAGACTCCACAATTGGCTCATACACATAAGATTGGTATGACTAATCATTCATTATTAATGCTCACTCTATAGTCAAGGGTCAACTCAAAACTTTCTCCTGGTTGTCTAATTAGCTTACTTTAGTGATAATGCTTATACATAACTATGGTGACAACCCAATTATCTTCGAAAATAATATAGGTAACCGTGGTAATTGATTATTGACAATGATAACATGTAACATGTACAACTTTCCCACATTTGCAAAAGGAGAAGTGGAGTATAATTTATTAAATATAATTTATTAAATCAACCCCACTAATTCTCTGATAATTTTATTCTATTGATAAGTTTCACAATGCTCAAATGATCCAGTCGAATCACCACCTGTAACCCTTTAGCATTCAGATTATTCTGTCAAATCTAATGCTTATTTATTCACCTTGTTTTGGATTAACCATGGATTAGCTTGTAGCTTTGAGATTTAGATGATGTGATCACCAAGTGCATAGTTAATACTTTGGAGAAATTAAGATAAGCACAAGCTTGTATTATCAGTTCCTATGTACATGTCACCATTTTGGTTACTTGGAACCAAGCACTGGGTGTTTCAAGTGTATATGGATGCTTCACCAAAACAGATCTTCAGGAAACAATTATTGCAATGAGTTACAGAGAACTAATGCCAAGAATTGGGTGTGAATATGGTGTCTGATTAACTCTGGTTATAACACTTCAAACTCTCTTTCTCTTTTTCTACTCTTTTACTTGTTTCAGTCATTTGACTGTGGCCATGCTGGAGTACCGCCTTTAGTCGAGCAAATCGACCCCAGGACTTATTCTTTGTAAGCCTAGTACTTATTCTATCGGTCACCTTTTGCCGAACCGCTAAGTTACGGCTATCAGGCGATGTTGTGGGGACAAACACAGATACACAAACATATACACACACACATACATATATATATAAATACATATATACGACGGGCTTCTTTCAGTTTCCGTCTACCAAATCCACTCACAAGGCTTTGGTCAGCCTGAGGCTATAGTAGAAGACGCTTGCCGAAGGTGCCAGGCAGTGGGACTGAACCTGGAACCATGTGGTTCATAAGCAAACTACTTACCACACAGCCACTCCTACGCCTATAAAGATAATTTTTTTTTTTTTTTGATTTTGTATGTCTTAAAGGAGTTCGGTCAAATGGCTAAGAATTTTGTTTCACAACCATGAAGTGGGTTTGATTCCACAGTGTTACATTTTGGGCAGTGTGGCATACTGGGCCAATCCATACCTTGTGAGTGAAATTGGGTAGATGGAAAATATATAGGTACAATCAGGTGGAATGGCATCTATAACTAAAAAGTTATAGCCTCATCACACACTATGCCAAGCTGATTCAGCCATAGATCTATTTCAAGGGCACACATGTTTGTGAAATACTCAGCCACTTATATGTTAATTCAGTATATCAAACAACTAAATCCTTATCATTAAACAACAGGGATCCACCTCAGACAGAGAAATACCATTGGCCCTTTTCAGGGCCTCCCAAATTGATGGGCTGAAAGAAGGAAGATATCTTCAGGCCAGACACTTGGCACAAACGCTTACAGCAGAGTGGATTTCATTGGTGTCACATAAAAAAGCACCCATGCTGTGCCACATAAAGAGCACCCAGTGGTTGGCATTAGGAAGGGCATCCAGCTCTTATTTCTTTATTGCCCACAAGGGGCTAAACACAGAGGGGACAAACAAGGACAGACAAAGGGATTAAGTCGATTACATCGATCCCAGTGCGTAAATGGTACTTAATTTATCAACCCCGAAAGGAGGAAAGGCAAAGTCGACCTTGGCGGAATTTTGAACTCAGAACGTAATGGCAGACGGAATACCGCTAAGCATTTCGCCTGGCGGGGTAACGTTTCTGCCAGCTCGCCGCCTTAAGGGCATCCAGCTCTTACCATACTGTCCAACCCAAGCCAGCATGGAAAATAGACATTAAATGATGATGAAGACGATAATGATGATGTACCCTATGAGTTACACTCTCTATATCAGGGATGGTCAAGTTGCTTGATAAGAAGAGCTACAAATGATATTTTTTCACATTCCAGCTGCAACATATATCTTAAGTTATAGTTATAAATAAGCAAATATATCATTACATTGTTTTACTCCTTAAAGTATACACAGTTTTCATTCTTGCAGTTAGTACTTCAAAATCTAACTGACAATATGTTAAAACAATTTCAGGGAAAATAATACTAAATAACATGATATTGTCTTAGCATTAGCAAGAGCCTCCAGCTGTAAAAACCATGTCAAAAACAGATACTCAAACTGTCCAAACTATACCAACATAGAAGCTGTACATTGAAAGATGATGATGATGATGAGATGCATATGATTGAAGGAATTTATTTTGCAAGATTCCCGATGTGTAAGATGAACCCACAGGTTAACTGCAAGATTAGGAATGTAGTCTATAACATAGGGTGTATTGAAGGACGGTGCAGAAACAAGACATTCGGGAGATGGAATATAGCACAGGGGAGCAGATAGGTGAACACTGGCAGGAGCTCAAAAAGGAGAAAAGCTCACCAGTGATCTACCAACATGCTCAGTTATAACATAGATACTCAGTAAATAACACATGTTAAGGTATTATCAATGCATAAAACAGACACAACACTTAGACAGATTACAGAGGCTATACACATAGTTATAGACAGATTGAGCTTCAACAGAGAACATGAATGGAACAATAACATCCACCACCACCACCATACTATACAACATGACAACTAAAGACAGAATGGGAGAGAGAAAAAACAAATGAGACACAGATACAAACAACATAATACATAAACCCATATACACACAAAAGATACACATATGCATAAAAAATAGAGAGATAAATAAGTAAAAAAAAAAAAAAATAAATGAAGGGATGGGTACAATAAGCAAACCCATATATACACACACACACACACAAAACAGAGACGCATAAACACATGTACACGCACACACAGATGCAAATGTATGCATAGATAAGGATACACACCACAAAGACGCAATGGACTAAACAGAACAGGAGGAAACACGTGGGTGGAGAGTAGCTGAAGAGGTCACAGGATGTGTGACAAAAGATTCCCAGATAATGGACATAAAATAAGAACAATAATAAACAAATGGAAAACAAATATATAGTGCATGTGTTTATTTAGCAAGAAAGAAAAATGACCATCCCGAAATATAACTACATGCACACACTCATACAGATGTGTATGTATGTGTATGTGTGTGTGTTTGTGTGTGTGTGTATATATATATATATATATAAATAAAAATAAAGAAAATTAAAAAAACAGGTTTGTGTGAAAGTGTATAGAGGAATATATTATTCAAAAGAGTTCCAACTCTGTCTGTTTATTTATATTCTTATAAAATTAATGAGATATAGAATATGGAATATATAACATAGATAGTAAAATGAAATGAAGTATTGAATGTCTTATTGAATAAATGAAATATTGAATATTAAATATATATGGACTAAATACTCAATATTTCATTTATTCAATAAGACATTCAATACTTCATTTCATTTTACTATTTATGTTATATATTCCATATTCTATATCCCACATTAACTTTATAAGAATATAAATAAAACATAAAAAACAGACAGAGCTGGAACTCTTTTGAATAATATATATATATATATATATATATATATATATATATCATATCTGTAAGTGGCTGTGTGGTAAGTAGCTTGCTTACGAACCACATGGTTCCAGGTTCAGTCCCACTGCGTGGCACTATAGCCTCGGGCCGAACAAAGCCTTGTGAGTGGATTTGGTAGATGGAAACTGAAAGAAGCCCGTTGTATGTATGCGTATATATATATATATATATATATATATATATATATGTATATATATATATATATATATATATATATATATATATATATATGTATGTATGTGTGCGTATATGTTTGTGTGTCTGTGTTTGTCCCCCCAACATTGCTTGACAACCGATGCTGGTGTGTTTACATCCCCGTAACTTAGCGGTTCGGCAAAATAGGCCAACAGAATAAGTACTAGGCTTACAAAGAATAAGTCCTGGGGGCGATTTGCTCGACTACAAATGCGGTGCTCCAGCATGGCCACAGTCAAATGACTGAAATAAGTAAAAGAGTAAAAAGAGTAAACCTGGAAGCTTGATAAGCTGATATGTGGGTTCAATTCTAGCCTGAGTTAGCTCATCATTTTTCAGTTAATTGTTTAGACAATGTCGCTTTAATATCGGAGTATATATATATTATTATTATTATGATGATATATAATTATATAGTTATTATTGTATATAAGATGGACGTTAAACTATGATGATGATTCATACATACACACATGCATGCATACATACCCACATATATATATACACACACACACACATATAAAGAAGATAGAAAATATTGCTGCACCCTTCAAATACACAGAGCTCTTATGACAACTTACACCCAATTAGTTCTGTGAATTCACTGGTGTTTCATGGGCAGTCTGGGATTGATGCCAGCACTTTGTAATAGCCTGGCTACCAATGAGGCTCCAGTAATGCGGAGAATTTGAATTCAGTTCACAAAGAATTGGAACAAAGACTGCAAAATCATTGTATTTAACCTAACTAAAATTGTGTTTGACTCTTCTTATAACAGTGCCACTTGTGACATCCTGGCTGTATAAAACACCACTGTTACAAGTATTTTATTTCTTTTTCCCTCTCTCTCTCGCTTTTTTACTCAGTTGTCAACAACCTAAAATAAACAATCTGATGACAGAGCTATGATGTGGTCATTTATTTGCTGGAAACAGCAACCAAATCTTCCTCAATTCTCACCCTCCTGTCCTGAAGAAAGATTGAAACACAGTACAATGTAGTTTCTGACATATACAAAGACAGGAATGGTTATAGCTAGAAAGCTTTGATTAAATCTGCCTTCAACTAAAGAACAACTTTGAATAAAGTATCAAAAGAGTTATTTATTTAGCATGGAAAGAAAAAAAAAACTAAGTGAAAAACAAACGAGGTATATTAGGTTTACACACAAAAAAATTGTAAGAAGTGTATTACATTTCAAACATACACTCTCCTACAGAAAGAGCGGTTAAGGAGAGAAAAAAAATCAAACATGTTTCAATTAGACAGTCACCATGTGTTAGAATGGTTTATTTACCAGGTAGTGTTAATTATTATTACTTACAAAGGTGGGGAGCTGGCAGAATTGTTAGCAAGCTGGACCAAATGTTAAGAAGCATTTTTCCCCACCTCTTTACATTCTGAGTTAAAATGTCCTGGAGGTTGACTTTGCCTTTCATCCTCTCAGGGGTCGATAAATTAAGTACCAGTGAAACACTGGGATTTGAAGCTGGTTGGACGCTCCCATAATGAAAGGAGTTAATAGTAGTCAGTAGTAGAAGTGGTGGCAGTGGTGGTGGTGTAGTGGTGGTGGTAATGACTATCATACAAGAGATATGAATACAGGTTGTTAGTTTTTTTCTGGAGACAGCACCATTAGTGGTGGTGGTGGTAGTGGTGATAATTGTCAAACTAGAGATACTAATACAGGTTGTTAGTACTGGCAACAGCACCAGTAGTAGTAGTAGTAGTAGTAGTAGTAGTAGTAGTAGTAGTAGTAGTAGTATGCAGCCTCACTATCCAGAACTGAAAAACAAAAATGGCTGAATGTGTGAGGAGAAAACATGGTTATTTTGTAACCACTCTGAATGTAAAGTTACAAGAAGAAGAAAAAAAATAATGTCAAAAGAAGCTTTGGAGCTAATCAATCTTTCCAATTTTCAAATGGGTGGTGCCTGAGATTCTTGGGAAGGCAAATCTTTGGCTCTACGTCAGAAAAGAAAAATTTCACAGAAGCTCTGCTCTGATATGGATGATAAGATTTGTGCAGTTTCAAAGTTTATAAGTAAAACTATGAAAGAGGCATGATTTTGAACTGAGTCAAATAGGGAACATGAATGAAGCACGATTGTTTTATGACACAGTATAGCACAGAATATGAGATAAAATAGGAAGTAAAACCATCTACAGGGCGTGAAAATGGAAACTCCCTCCACGTTTATGGCAAATTTTTTAAGTAATCTGGTTGATGGGGACAAAGCAAACGAACGCCATGCTTATTTTTGAAAGAAAGACAATTTAGAAAGAGTAAAAAAATTTCTTTCTGAAGTTACCATTTGTGGTCATCCTAAAAACTTGATGAATGGAGAGAAGATAGGTTAATGGCGATGAGAAGTCGGAGATAAATGACCTGGTGCACTTTTAACCCTTTTCAATGCTAGCATGAGTTGAGCTCATAAAGATGGAGGACTGTGTCATGATCCAGTGTCTGCTTTGGCAAGGTTTCTACAGCTGGATGTATTTCCTTTTGCCAACCACTTTACAAAGTGAACTGGGTACTTTGTTCGTACCACCAGTCTTTTATGCATATGTGTGTGTGTGTGTGTGTGTGTGTGTGTGTGTGTGTGTGTGTATCCTTTCCTAGACATCACATGGTGGTTGTAAATGAACATCATCATCATAGAAGTAAGGTTCATTTCCAACCTTCCATGAAAAACATGCTCTAAATATGGGAAAGCATTACCTTGCTTAGAAACCGGTGAGGGTTGACAACAGGAAGGGCATCCAGCCATAGAAAATCTACCTTTATAAATTTTGTCTGACCCAGGGAAGCATGGAAAACGAGATGTTAAATTATGATGATCATGATATGAGTCCTTATGAGACTGTCACTTGGTTCTATGATACAAAATCCATATTTTAAAATGATATAAATAAAAATGCCTTCCATCAAAATTCTGTATTATACTCTAAACTGTATTTTAACAAGGACAAAGTTACTTTACTAAATTTGTCTTTAATTTTAAAATCAGTTAAAATAAAGGCAGCGTATTTCAACAGAAATATGGCGAAAAGAAAATGCTTAAAGAAACTTGCAATGCTAGGGTATGAATCAACTTGGTTAGCCAAACGACATCACCAAGCTGTGTTGCTATGTAACTTTACAAGTGTTCTTCATCCCCTTCATGTTGGTTTGAACAAAAGAAAACATTTCAGGCTGAATACCCTGCACTAGAATGTGCATGATGCAACTAAAAACACCACTGAAAGTTGAGATGAAGACAATGAAATGATAGGCTGGTATTGATGGTATGTAAAAGTTAAATAAAAAAGAATGGATGGAAGAAATATTAGAATTACATGAATCAGATTCTGATGTGTGTGTGTGTTTTATTTTAAGCGATAAATGTGACATTGACCTTTTAAACTTGTGCTACAGTCCTTCGCTCAATAGCTTTTAAGCAAAAGTTATTGAATAAAAAGCAGGAACTGTGCCAGTTTTTTAGTGTTTTAGATGTTTTAGGAGTCTTTCTTTCTTGTTTTTATGCTTTATCTTTTCAAATCTGCAGTGAGATTATGTTAATATCATCACCCACAAAAATATATATATAACCATGGACTTTCCTGGGGAGCTACATTATATAAGAGGATAAAATATATTATTGATTTTTAGTGACAAAAAGTAAAAGCAAATAGTGTGTGTGTGTGTGTGTGTGTGTGCGTGTATGCACGAGCATGTGTGTGTGTGCGTGTATGCACGAGCATGTGTGAGTGTCACTTGGTGCAGTTAGCAGCAGTTCATCCGTTCTTAAGTTCTGCGTTCAAATTCTGCCAAAATCAACTTTGCCTTTCATGCTTTCAGGGTCAGTAAACTAATAGAGCAGGGGTCAATGTAACTGATTCACCCCTTTTCCCTAAAACTGATGGCTTTGTTCCAAAATTTGAAAGCAATATTAGTCCACAAGTTAATTATTTAGCCAATTAACTAATGATTAACCATTCGGTCAGTCAATGTACTGCAAGCAGACCTGGAGTTGAGTGGGGTCAAGTCATTGATGAGGCTGTGAATAGCAATGAAAGGACTTTGATGAACCTAACTGGTTGTTTGATTAATCAAGCAATTAGTTTCTTAGTTACTTGGTCATGCCATGACAATGTGGCAAGAATGATCCACGGACTACAAAGAGCAAAGACATGGTATGAGAAAACTCCAGAAGGTGTCACCGTAAATGAGAATTGCAAAATCCTGTGGGATGCAATGATCCAGTGCAATCACCTGACCAGAAACTGGACATTGCTGTGGTGAATAAAAAAGAAAGAACATGTATGATAATCGATATAGCATGCTCCGGTGACAACAAACAGGATCAATGTGAAAGAAGAAGAAAAAATAAACAACTTTGACGATTTGAAGTGGGAAATACAAAGATTGTGGTCAATGAAGAGAGTAGATGTGATACCAATAGTAATTGGTGGACTTGGAAGTATTAGCACTCATCTACCAACATGGCTGAAAAAAGATTGGTGCAAGTGTGGAGGTAGAACACCTACAAAAATCAGAATTGCTTGGAACTACAAGAATTCTTGGCAGGGTTCTTAAAGCATGACCAGTAAAACAAGTGTCACCTTAGTCTGCTGGCTGTGGACAGCTGACACTTGCCATCATATCCAGCAAAATAAGCTGTGAGTTTTCATATAATAACAATAATAATAATGGTTTCTAATTTTGGCACAATGCCAGCAACTACAGGGAAACGAGTAAGTCAATATCATTGACCCGAATGCTTGGGTGGTATTTATTTTATTGATTATGATAAGCAAAGTCAAACTTTGCTGGAATTTGAACTAAGAACATAAAGCCAACAGAAATTCTGCAAAACATTTTATCTAGCACAGCAATAATTCTGCTAGCTCACTATCTCAAATTTTAAAGCAAACAGATAATTTTCTTATGGTCTCTTAAATATTCACTAGAACAAAACTGTACAAATCCAAATATATGGTACCCTAGGCATAACACCTACATGAACTTCTAACTTGTTGTCTCTTGAGGTCTCTGGGTGAGACTTGGATCCAACTTGTACAAATGCAAAACAAAAGTCAAACATAAAATAATAATAATAATAATAATAATAATAATCCTTTCTACTGTAGGCACAAGGCCTAAAATTTGGGGGAAGGGATTAAGTCAATTACATTGACCCCAGTGCATAACTGGTGTTTATTCAATTGACACCGAAAGGATGAAAGGCAAAGTAAACCTCAACAATAATCCTTTCTACTAAAGGCACAAGGCCTGAAATTTTGGAGGAGGGGACCGGTCAATTATATAGATCCCAGTGTTTCACTGGTGCTTAATTTATCAACTCTGGCAGGATTTGAACTCAGAACGCAAAGACAGGCAAAATATCGCTAAGCATTTTGCCTGGTGTGCTAACAATTCTGCCAGTCACTGCTTTAATAATAATAATAATAATAATAATAATAATAATAATAATAATAATAATTCTTTCTACAAAAGGCACAAGGCCTGAAATTAGTGAGAAGGGAACCAGTCGATGTAATTGACCCCAGTGTTTCACTGATACTTAATTTATCAACCCCGGCGGAATTTGAACTCAGAATGTGAAGACAGACGAAATACCGCTTACCATTTCACCTGTCATGCTAACAATTCTGCCAGCTTACTGCATAATAATAATAATAATAATAATAATAATAATAATAATAATAATATGCCAGTGCTGCTGGACTGGCTCCTGTGCAGGTGGCACATAAAAAGCGGATCTTGTTCAAAACGGGGGCACCAGTTTTCATTTATGTTTTATGTAGTGTTTTTGGTACCGAAAGACTTTCAAACTTCGTATACTTATCTATTTTGTGTTATAGAACAGAAAAAAATTTTTGTATTCAAATTTATTTCATGTAAAAAATTGTCTTATTTTGATAATTTCTAGTAATCACTGATGTCTATTCAGTTGAAAACAGTTAGCGCTGTAACGGTGTATATCGTATTAATCCCCGTTAGTTCTGACATTTCAACCCTAACCCTAACTCTAGAATCCGAACTCTAAAATTGTTACACACATAGATACGCACAGCGTAATTTATTATATAAACAATATATGCGTATAAATTACGATTAAAGCGGATGAAATATGTCACAGGGAATAACATTTTTATGACCGCCCAGCAGTAACTTTATTCAACTGAACAGACGTCAGTGATTGGTTGAAATTACAGAAATACGACAACTTTAACATGAAATAACTTGCGATGTACGTTTTTTTGTTAAGAAGACTAAGAGAAAAAGATGTTTTATATGACACATTCTACCAGTGTCCCAAGTTTCAAAGTGTTTCGTTAAGAAAATACTGGTGCCCCCGTTTTGAACAAGATCCTAAAAAGCACCATTTTGAATGTGGCCATTGCCAGTACTGTGTGATTGGCCCTCGTGCCAGTGGCACGTAAAAGCACCCACTACACTCTCGGAGTGGTTGGCATTAGGAAGGGCATCCAGCTGTAGAAACTCTGCCAGATCAGACTGGAGCCTGGTGCAGCCGTCTGGTTCACCAGGCCTCAGTCAAATCGTCCAACCCATGCTAGCATGAAAAGCGGACGTTAAACGATGATGATGAATAATAATGATTTCATTTATTTGCCACAAGGGTGAAGGATGAGAGAGACAATACAGAGACAGACATAAAGTGTGGGGCTTTACAAAAAATAAATTGAGTTAAAAAAATTAAAATTAAGTATTCATGGTGTACACTGGAAAAGAAGGTACATGTGCATAACATACAAAGGTAAAAAAAAAAGGGGTGGGGTGGAAAAGGGATATAGAACCGATGTGTGCTTATTCTTGACATAACAACTCTCCTGGGAGATAAGAAAAACTGTCGTTATTAAGCTGATGCTTGGAAAATAAATTAACAGAAAATTTAGCTGGAAGATTTTAATTTAAACAAGAAGTTTGTACCATAGAACCAAGGGCAATCTCAGGCGGTACTGAAAGGGCTAAAACACAGCTTCCCTACTCAAATTAGAAATCAATACTTGTGTTCCTAATTATTGATGTATGTGGTTATGTTATTAAATATCTAAGCGGTAATCTTGATAAACTGGAGCTCTCAAAGAAAGTAACCAGCTTACACACACTTTAGGATTACAATCTGTAAGCTGAAGAACGGTAAAAGTATGCCAAAATTCTTCTAAAATTCAACATGTAACTCTTCACTATTATTGTTGTTTAGATTCCAGCTTGGAAACCAGCCTTCTTCTTTATAACGGGAACTCTAATAATATAAAACAAGATCACACACACACATACTCAGGGTCTAGGCTTAGTCTCATTCAATGCTGATAGTTGCTGAAATTTTATTATTTTTAACAAATAAACACAAAAACAAAAAAGATGAGAATCATTTCTCTGTGTGTATGTGTGTGTGTGTGTGTGTGTGTGTGTGTGTATGCGTGCTTAAGAGAGAATGCTTTTTGTGGGAATGTATATGTGAGAGAATAAGTGTTTGTGCAAAATGCATGTGAATATGTGATTATGCATGTGTGAGAAAATGTCTGTGAGCATGTGAATGTGTGAGAATGTGTGTGAATGACTGTGTGTGTGTGTGAGCATGCAAGTGCTTACGTGTGAGCATGTGCATGCATGTGAATGTGTCAATATGTGTTAATATCAAGTGACTCAATACAGAGTGGATTCTAGGAATTTGTGTCTTAGTGCTATTGGAGTCAATAATCTATGTCTCTGTAGGAGGGAGGTGGGGAATTATTGATGAATGGCCGGAGGTGGGGGTAGAGTGGCATCAGGAGATGATGTGTGATGTGGCAGGAAAAGGAAGGGGAGGAATATTGAGTTCTGCAAGGGGATGGATGGAGTCAGGGAAGACATACTGAGTAATGAATGGGAAAGGAAGGAGAGGCTTGAGAGAGAGAGAGAGAGATAGAGAGAGAGAGTGAGAGAGAGAACAGGTAGGAGAGTGAGAAAGAGAAAGAATGCAAGATAGAGAGGAAGGGTGGTAAAAAGAAAATGAGAGGAGGATGGAGTGAAAGGGAGAGGGAATGTAAGGATAGAGAAAAGAGAAAGAGAGAAGGAGTGTGTGAGAGAGAGGGAAAGATGGAGTTAACAAGAGAAAGAGGGAGGGATGATGGAGTTAGCAAGAGACAGAGAGAGAGAGAGTAAGATGTTTGGCTGGAGAAATAATGGAAAGACAGACATAAGTCTGAAGAGAACTCCAGAGAAGAACTGAGAAAGGGTTAAAATTATGAAAGGGTGTGTGGGGGGGGGGAACAAGAGAAAGCAAGAAAGTGTTATTTCTTTATTGCCCACAAGGGGCTACACACAGAGAGGACAAACAAGGACAGACAAACGGATTAAGTCGATTATACCGACCCCAGTGCATAACTGGTACTTATTTGATCGACCCCGAAAGAATGAAAGGCAAAGTCGACCTCGGCGGAATTTGAACTCAGAACGTAACAGCAGACGAAATACCGCTAAGCATTTCGCCCGGCGTGCTAACGATTCTGCCAGTTCGCACAAGAAAGTGTGGAAGAAAGGTGGACAGACCAGAGGGAGGGAGGGAGGAAAGAAAGAGAAAGAGAGACAAAGGCAATGACAGGGAGTGGGGGTGGGGTGGGGTGTAAAATACCTCCCTCCCTCTCACTCGCTTCTATCAACTTGAGTGACAAAACAATGACCTTGTTGCTGTTCTGTTGAGAATAGAATTTGGTCAAAAGGTTTGGAGTTCATAGATTTTTGATAAGTCTCAGGAAGTTGTTCAAAGAGTGCATTGTTACATTGTCTCTGTTTACATATACACACTATGTATATGTATATAAGTATATATATATATATATATATATATATATATATATATATATATATATATATAAATACATACATACACATACACAAATATTCGTGTATATGTACACATATAATGTGTGTGTGTATAATCCTGTGTATATCAAATGTGTATATACTACTTAGGTACAATACCATTCTATACTACAGCTGGATCTTCCTAGACAAGCCAAAGTCTGTGACTAGTAAACAGTGAATAACAAAATTCCAACACCTACGATCTCCAAACCAGTGAACTAAAACCTCTGTATGGTTACTCAACTAGAAATAGCAATCAAATCTCCCCTCAAATTACACATTACAAGCTCCAGAAATGTAGGGACAGAAGAGCATTGGTTAATATAGTCCTAAGTACGTTAGATTAATAACCAGTGTGATTAAGGCTGGATTACAGGTCAGCTCTTTTAGAACTAACCTTGGACTAAGCAAGGGCCAGTTTCATAATGTGAAGCTTCTGAGAAAGAAATCTCCCACTAAGTAGGATGAGGATGTGTGCTGTTGTTTAACCCCAGGCTAGCTCTGATCCAGCAAACCTATCATATATGATTAAAGCATTTCAATCACAGCCATCCCATCTTGTTTTCAGATAATGTAATGTATTCAGGATTAAATATATTACCTGACATCTTCTTTAATTGAGAGGAATTAGGTTGCTAATTCTTGTAGGTTGAGCAATCATCCAGAGGTCTTCTCATAGTCTAGAGCAGACCTGACCAACTCGAATTACATTAGGAGCCACTTTAATCACAGAAAGTATTTTGAGGGCCGCTTGTTTACTGACAGAATTGAAAGCATTTTGCTTTCTCATACTATTATTACAATAATGAAGGAAGGATCGTTGATTCAACATGAAATATTATTGTTGCAAAAACAGTAGTATCTTTCTTTTTTCTTTTTCGTTACAATCTTTAATTTTTGATAAAATTTTTTAAATGTTTGTTTAAATAAACCCATTTCAAAAGAATATCAAGTGGATTACATGCAGCCTGCTTGCCTCAGGTTGGCCAGCCCTGATCTAGAACAATGTTTCCCAATCTTTTTTTTTTTTTTTTTTTTTTTTTTGCCTATGGACCTCTTTGATTCCTATTTTATTCCACCGAACCCCAACAGCCATTTGATATATATAAAAAAGAATCATATTATATTTTCATAATTAAATATTAAGAATTGTATTAAAAAATTGTTAAAATACTTTTGGGTGTTGTAGAAATATGAGCAATTTTTTTGCAGATAAATTTTAACAACGAACTCTTATATGGACTCTGGTTGAGAACCTTTGATCTAGAACTTGGTTGGGACTGGGTCATCATTATCGTCATTGTTTTAAAATCCTCTTTGCCTTGCTCACTCACATCAGTCAGGCAGTGTTTATTAAAGAAGATTTTCTGATGCCAGATGCCTTTCCTGTAGGCAAGCCTCACTTGTTCCCAAGTAAGATATTATTTTCCTGTGGCCAGATTTGTTTGCACAGAATACTGGAAATGAATGATACTGCTTATAGGACAGTGACACTTGTCTACAACAAGTGTTATCAAGACAGGGACACACACCCACACAAAGCTTTGGTTGACCTGGGGTTATAACAGAAGACATCTACCCAAGATGCCATGCCATTAGACTGAACATGTCTGTTACAAGGTAACTATTTCTAGGGAAATGTAAATGAAGTTTGGCAATAAGACCTGATGATTAATTAAGCAGGTTTTACATGTTACAAGTAACATGTTGTGCATGTGTGTGTGTACACGCACAGACATGTGCAATGGAATTATTTTAACAGGATGTGAAGAGTTAAATGAGGGAAGGACAACAGAATAATGTGGTTCAAGATAAACACTAAAGAAAGATGAAGTGATCAAAGCTGGGATGATTTTGACCATAAGTTTGGCTAGATCAGCGCTAATCTCAGGCAACACAATTTGATCACTGTCTGCAGGATCAAAACTAACCCAAGGCTGAACAACAATGAGTTTCCAGTTAAAGGCTGGACTTGGTGGGGTCAAACTCCAACAATAAATCATACAGCAATAGTTTTCTTCCTTTTTTTTTTCTAAACACTAGTTATAAATCAAGAACCTCAAAAGAAACAACTGGCATCTCTTCTTCACAAATATCGAAACGGGTACGCTAGCGGCCGCGTGGCTCGTATCGCAGCGCCGACACGTCGGCCTTTTCCATCTAGCCGGCGGCCGTCCGCCGCCGAGGCGTCCGCATTCTCTTTACTCGCTGCCATAGGAAAAAAAAAATGTATCCCCTAACTTTAAAAAACAGTAACAAGTTTGTTGCTGGATATCAGCGACAAATGCCATCTATCATATTCACACAGAAGGCATTGGTCAGCCAAGGGCTATAGAAAAAAAGACACTTGTCCGAGGTGCTACGTAGTGAAATTGAATCTGAAACTACAGGATTGTAAAGTGAGTTCCTTAACCCCACAGCTATGCCTAGCAACATACACCAGAAAGCAATTGGTCGTTCCTTTAATCAAACAACTGGAGTCCTCCTCATTGTTGAAACCGACATAATATCCATTTACATATCACAGTGGACATTGACCACAAACAGCTGCTGTAAACTGATCTTTCCAAACATCTCAAGTTCATCAATGAAGAGGATGTGAACACGCGCATGAAGTAGATGCTACTCCCTCCCCTTCTTATCCGTTATCTGTTATCAATACACCAGAAGGAGATCAGATTGTCTCCGAAACAGGGGGAGGTGAAGAATATTAAAAAGCAAAGCTTTACAAGTATACTGTTACACTATCATTAAGTCAAAGGTTGTACATGAGGAAGTGGATGTGTTTGATCAGCAGATTGAAAACAAAAAGGAGAGAAAAAAAAACATTAAGAAAATAGACTGAAATGGAGAAAACTAGACGGGGGGTGGTGGAATATTTTTCTGCTTTTCAATTACCTTTGCAGAGTTTTATATTGATAACACACATCAGTTATACACATAAGAGAGCTTCTATGTAGCCACTTAAGTAGACAAAAATAGTAGCTAAATGTGCATCAAATCACATCTAACTGTTCAAAAGATAGAAAATAAAGTCAGTCAAGATGACCACAGCTAGAATGGTGCCTCTACATGACTATTTGACAAGCTAGAAACAGCAGCCAAATTTTCCCTCAAATAACACCCTAATAACATATTAGATAATGTAATCCTGGACATACTATCACTGAAATAAAGCTGACATTGTCACGGCTAGAGAGCCTGTGACTGTAGATTTCCTGTACCAGGGATTGAACAAGGGCTGAACAACAAAGAGGCAGGACGTCTTTAGCCCCAGGTCAGAGAAACAGGTGAAAAGAGAATGCGAGGCAGGGTGTGAGGAGATGTGAAGGTGGTGAGGGCATGTGAGATAGAGTTTGAAGGTACCAATGAGGGTATGTTAGGGTAGACGAAGTAATGTGACACTATGTGAGGGTGATAAAAGAGTGGAAAAGTGGTTGAGGGCATCTGAGGTAAGCAATAAGTGGGAGACTCCTGTTAGCAATAGGTATATCATCATCATCATTTTAACATCTACTTTTTTATGCTTGCAAGGATCAGATGTAAGTGTATTTGGGACAGTTTTATTATTATTATTATTTCTTTTTTTTGTGGCTGGATACCCTTCCTGTCACTAACCCCACTTGTTCCCAAGGCAGATAATAATCCACCAGTCTATTGAACAACAAACATGTTTTGAGCAGAAAACTGGAAATAAATGGCACAGTATAAATGGGCTTTTGGGTCATAAAGATCATGCACCATGTCAAGACATGTTAAGAAGCCCAGATAAGCTTCCATGGTAAACTGCAAACAAACATTACTGTCAGAAAGCCATTGATTCTAAATGAGTGAGCACAAAAAAAACAAAAACATGCTCACCAATATATACATAAATATGTATGTGCACGTGTATGTTTATATCATCATCATCATCATCATCGTTTAATATCCGCTTTCCATGCTAGCATGGGTTGGACGATTTGACTGAGAACTGGCGAACCAGATATATATGTATGTGTATATATATATATATTCATTCTTTTACTAGTTTCAGTCATTTGACTGCAGGCATGCTGGAGCACTGCCTTTAGTCGAACAAATCAACCCCAGGATTTATTCTTTGTAAGCCTAGTATTTATTCTATCGCTCTCTTTCACTGAACCATTAAGTTACAGGGATGTAAACACACCAACACCAGCTGTCAAGCAATGGTGGGGGGGGGGGGGACAAACACACACACACACACACACACAAATATACATATATATATATATATATATATACATATATATAATATGACAGGCTTCTTTCAGTTTCTGTCTACCAAATCCACTCACAAGGCTTTGGTCAGCCTGAGGCTAGAGTAGAGGACACTTGCCCAAGGTGCCATGCATATAATATAATATGAAAGTCACTGGTATATGTTAGCGATTATTGTAGTTATATATAATATCAATATTGAAGGAAAAGAAAAGGGAGACAAAATGGATGTATGAATAATTTATTTATATGCCATAAAATGTGGGAAATTCCTTTTAAAAGACATAACAGTTCAAATAAACTGATTACACGTTGTAAAGCTGAAAATAAAAGCAAAGAACCTACATATATGATCAGAAATTCTAAGTATTTGATTAAATGCTAAGAAAGGTATCATATTCTAACTATATGGTGGTAGGACTTCTTCAGGGTTAATCATGAGCTTATAGAACTTAGGTTGTCATTTTTCCTTTGAAGGATGCATACAGAGTACTGTGTATGCATTCTTCATAGAGAAGATCTATGGTCAGGGGTTGATCAAAGGCTAAGCAACAAAGAAACAGGCCAATTCAGAATGACCACAAACCTAGTTGTTCTTGCTGTTTAACCCCAGGTCAGAGAAACAGGTGAAATGAAAATGCGACGGGGTATATGAGGGAATGTGAGGCAGGATGTGAAGAGATGTGAAAGTGGTGTGAGGGCATGCGATAGAGAGAGAGAGTTTGAGGGTGTGCTAGAGCAAACAAAGTAATGTGGCAGTATGTGAGGTTGATAAAGGAGTGTAAAGGTGGTTGTGGACATGCGAGGTTAGCAGTAAGTGGGACAATCCTGATAACAATGGGTATATCATCATCATTATTTTAATATCTACTTTTCTATGCTTGCAAGGATCAGATGTGAATATTTAGGTCAGGGTTATATTTTTATTATTTTTTTTTTTTGTGGCTGGATACCCTTCCTGTCACTAACCCCACTTGCTCCTAAGGCAGATAATAATCCACCGGTCTATTGAACAACAAACAGCCCAGACACGTTTTATGCAGAGAACTGGAAACAAATGGTGCAGTATGAATGGGCCATTTGGGTCATAAAGATCATGCACAATGTCAAGACATGTTAAGAAGCCCAGATAGGCTTCCATGGTAAACTGCAAACAAACATTACAGTCAGAAAACCATTGATTATAAATGAGCACAAAAAAACAAAAAAACAAACACACTCACCTACATACACATGTATCCACATATACATACATATGTACATGTATGTGTGTGTGTGCATGTATGTATGTGTGTGTGTATATATATATATATATATATACTAGCAGAGATACCTAGCGTTGCCTGTGTTACATGCAATTGAAGAATTAGACATTTCTGTTATATTTTCTGTAATGAGCTGGAATACCTATGATTCAAATTTCATCAAAATTGCAGATGAGGGTTCTTTCCCTCTTTACACACCCTAAAAAAATTCTAATCGTGACACATGTATCCCATACTAATGATCTTTATGTGCAGATTCCAAAATTCCAGTCTTATGGAACCTGTGAAAAGGATTTTGCTCCTGAAAAATGGAGGTCATGGAGCTCTAAAATGTGGGAGTTAAGGTCCCTATTGGAGGTGGGTGTCTTAATGTCAACCAGAGAAGTTGAATTGTTGAGAATCTCGGGTCTTATATGTATTGTTCGAATTTCTTTGAAATAGGAAATATATGTATGTTCACTAGATTTGTAAAAGAGAGCAAAGCTACAGGAAACCAAAATATGAATGATCACAATAAGCAGTCAGCTACCCTACCCAAGTCGTTACTACTCCCCAGTGTAGGATTCCTCACCATACAGGTGATAGGCACAGCTGTAAGATGCATTAGGGATCTATAGCAATTGGAAGGGCGTAACCCAACTGAAACATTAACAACTGTGTGACATGAGGGCTAAGGGGAAATGAAAGTGTCACCTCTGGAGTTTGTAAATGACCACTATACAGATAGGCAACTGGAGTGAATTTTGTAGACAGTGGTGTGAGGCTATAACAGAAGACACATGCCAAGTCACCACACAGTGGTACTGAACCCAGGGCCATGTGTTTTGGAACCAAGTATCTTACCACACAGCCACACTGTGTGTGTGTATGGGTATATATATGTGCAGATACATATACATCTATATACATACATGTATATATATAAATGTATATATATACATTTGTGCAGATGTGTGTATATATATATATATATATATATATATATATATGTGTGTGTGTGTGTGTGTGTGTGTATGTATGTAAGTGAGATAATAGTTTCACTTTAATAGTTTCAGTATTAAAGTGAAACTATTAAAGTGAAAATATCTGACATTACAATAGAGAGATGTTATTGTTTTACTTTTGACGCGTAATACTGGAATATCATCATCATCATCATCATCGTTTAACGTCCGCTTTCCATGCTAGCATGGGTTGGACGATTTGACTGAGGACTGGTGAAACCGGATGGCAACACCAGGCTCCAGTCTGATTTGGCAGAGTTTCTACAGCTGGATGCCCTTCCTAACGCCAACCACTCAGAGAGTGTAGTGGGTGCTTTTACGTGTCACCCGCACGAAAACGGCCACGCTCGAAATGGTGTCTTTTATGTGCCACCCACACAAGCCAGTTCAGGGGCACTGGCAACGATCTCGCTCGAAAATCCTACGGGAGCCAGTCAGGCGGTACTGGCAACGGCCACGCTCAAAATGGTGCATCTCATGTGCCACCCACACAAGAACCAGTCCAGGGGCACTGGCAACGATCTTACTTGGCTTGCCGGGTCTTCTCACGCACAGCACATTTCCAAAGGTCTCGGTCAGTAGTCATCGCCTCGGTGAGGCCCAATGTACGAAGGTCTTGCCTCACCACCTCAGCCCAGATCTTCCTGGGCCTACCTCTTCCACGGGTTCCCTCAACTGTTAGGGTGTGGCACTTTTTCACGCAGCTATCCTCATCCATTCTCACCACATGTCCATACCAGCGCAATCGTCTCTCTTGCACACCACAACTGATGCTTCTAATGTTCAGCTTTTCTCTCAAGATACTTACACTCTGACGGGTATTCACATTGACATTACACATCCAACGGAGCATACTGGCTTCATTCCTTGCAAGCTTACGTATGTCCTCAGCAGTTACAGCCCATGTTTCACTGCCATGTAGCATGGCTGTTCGTACGCATGCGTCATACAGTCTGCCTTTTACTCTGAGTGAGAGTCCCTTTGTCGCCAGCAGGGGTAAGAGCTCTCTAAACTTTGCCCAGGCTATTCTTATTCTAGCAGTTACACTTTCAGCGCACCCACCCCCACTACTAACTTGGTCGCCCAGATAGCGGAAGCTATCGACTACCTCTAGTTTTTCACCCTGGAATGAGATAGAAGTTGTTTCCTGTTTGTTTACAGTCTTTATTGCACCTGAACATCTGCCACAAACAAAAACTAACTTGCTAGTTAACCTGCCTTTGATGTTGCTGCACCTCTTATGTGTCCATAGCTTGCACCGGGTACATCTTATAGAGTTACTACCTACTCCTTTTCTACATACTGAGCAGGGCCATCTACCTGCAGGGGTTTGTGTTTTATCTACCTTCCTACTTATTAGGATTTTGGTTTTAGCTAGGTTGACTCTAAGGCCCTTCAATTCTAGACCTTGCTTCCACACCTGAAACTTCTCCTCTAGTTCTGATAGTGACTCTGCAATTAGGGCAAGGTCATCAGCATAGAGGAGCTCCAAGGGGCAACCTGTCTTGAACTCCTCTGTGATTGCCTGGAGGACTATGATAAATAAGAGGGGGCTGAGGACGGAACCTTGGTGGACCCCTACCTCTACCCGGAATTCATTGCTGTACTCATTTCCAACCCTCACCTTACTGGCAGCATCTCTGTACATGGCTCGCACAGCTCTCACTAACCATTCTTCTATCCCAAGTTTCCTCATTGACCACCAGATAAGGGATCGGGGGACCCTGTCAAAGGCTTTCTCCATGTCAACGAAAGCCAGATACAGAGGTTTATCCTTAGCTAGGTATTTCTCCTGCAACTGTCTCACTAGAAATAAGGCATCAGTAGTGCTTTTACCTGGCACGAACCCAAACTGCATCTCATCTAAATTGATTCGCTCCCTAATTAGTTGGGCTATGACCCTCTCTGTAACTTTCATAACCTGATCTAACAGCTTGATGCCTGGAGGAGATATGATATTCCTCTGGGCTCGCAAGGCAAGAAGTGGCCTATGACACTACATGAACCCTATGTAAGGCACGTGTAAAATTTGAATGAAATTGGTTGTGTAGTTCTCAAATTTTAGGGACTCACACAGACAGACAGACAGACAGACAGACAGACAGACAGACAGACAGACAGACACATTCTCATCTTTGTATATACATAGATGACCTTGTTTTTATGCAGTAAGTAAACAACTTGAAACAAAGGGAAGACTCAAACACACACGCTGAGCTTCTTATAGTTTTCATCTACCAATTCCACTCACAGAGCATCGGTCATCCAAATTCCAAGGTCAATTTTGCCAGCTCACCACCTTAATAATAATAATAATAATAATAATCCTGTTTGCTATAGGTGCAAGACCTGAAATTCTGGGGGAGATGTGTAGCTGATTACACTGACCCCAGGGCTCAGCTAGTACTTATATTGACTCTGAAAGGAAGGAAGGCAAAGTTGACCATAGTGGGATTTGAACTCAGAAAGCTGGAAGAAATATCACTAACCATTTGGCCTGGCATGCTAATGATTCTGCCATCTCACCACTTCAATAACTGTTTTACGTATTTCAGTCATTTGACTGCGGCCATGCTGGAGCACCGCCTTTAGTTGAGCAAATCGACCCCAGGATTTATTCTTTGTAAGCCAAGTACTTATTCTATCGGTCTCTTTTGCCGAACGGCTAAGTTATGGGGACATAAACACACCACCATCGGTTGTCAAGTGATGTTGGTGGGACAAATACAGACACACAAACACACAAATATATATATACATATACATATATACGACAGGCTTCTTTCAGTTTCCGTCTACCAAATCCACTCACAAGGCTTTGGTCAGCCCGAGGCTATAGTAGAAGACACTTGCCCAAGGTGTCACACAGTGGGACTGAACCCGGAACCATGTGGTTGGTAAGCAAGCTACTTACCACACAGCCACTCCTGCACCTATAATTACTTACCACACAGCCTCTCCTGTGCCTATATTAATAATAATAATATTAATAATAATAATAATAATAATAATAATAATAATGATGATGATGATGATAATAATAATAATATTAATATCATTAAATAATAATGATGATAATGATGATGATGATGATAATAATAATAATAATAATCCTTTCTACCGTAGGGACAAGGCCCGAAATTTTTGGAGGAGGGTGTAAATTGATCACATCGACCTCAGTAATTGACTGGTACTTGATTTATTGATCCCGAAAGGACGAAAGGCAAGGTCAACCATGGCGGAATTTGAACTCATAACATAAAGATAGACATAATACTGTTAAACATTTTGCCTGGCGTGCTAACAACTCTGCCAGCTCGCCATACAACAATGATGATACTGATGATGACAATGATGATGGTGAAGGAAGAGATGATAGATGATGATGATGATGATTGAAAACTGCATATAGTCATCTTAATTCTCATCAGAAAAATTTCCAACATATTTTTGCTATGAAACCATTTTCAGATGGAATTAAAAATATTTAAAAACTGGTTTTAAAAATATTTTTTAATTCATTTTTTTTTTTTGGTTTTATTTCATTTTTAATCTGCCCTCACCCATTTCAAACTAATTATTATTATTTTTTTTTTAATTATTATTATTAACTTTATAACAATTTTTTTTTTCATTTTTATTCTTCTTTCAAACTGAGCTTTAAATGTTTGTATTTATAACTACTGCTATCAAAGGCATAAGGAGATGAAGGAGATTTTGATCCACTAGAAACAATAGCTAAAATTCCTTCAAATCAAATTTCAATGTCTTCTAAAAAGACATAATGGACAATGTGGCCCTGGATTCTTTGCACAAAGCTAAAAAAATCAGACAGTCATGGCTGGAAAATCTTTGATCAGAGGTCAGAAACAACTCCGGGGCAAACAACAAAGCAGCTAGTTTGATGATGATGACAATGACGATGATGATGATGATGATGATGATGATAATGACCATCATCATCATCATAACATCTATCCTTCTATGCTCACAGATGTAATTAGTTGAGGCGGGTTATCTCCCAGATACATTCCTAGTTGCCATCCTTCGCCTATTTTCCCATGAACAGACATGTTTTCACAGAAGATTGGAAACAAAAGACACCACGTATATAACAGTGACACTCATTTACGACCATCATGTAAAGTCAAAGCGAGGAGACAGTAACACACACACACACACACTATAATGGGCTTCTTGCAATTTCTGACCACCAAATTCACTAACAAGCCTTTGGTCAGCCAAGAGCTATATCATCATCATCATCGTCATCACCATCATTATTTAATGTCCATTTTCCATGGGTTGGGACTATAGTAGAAGACAATTGCCTAAGGTGCCACACAATGAGACTGAACCAGAAACCATGAGGTTAGGAAGGAAATTTCTTACCCGACAGCCATTTCAAACCTGAGGATTTTACCATTTTAGAAAAAGAAGAAAACATTTAATCAATTGTTCTAATGATTTTAATGTCACTATGATAATGATGACTGTTGTTACTTAGCTCAAGCTCAAGATATTCACTCCATCCATGACCTACCAGTTTGGCAGGCTTCCTTTTTTTGCTTCCCCTAGGATTGTGTTTCTAATATTACATTATCAAATGTAGTCTAGATATCATCAATTGTCGGGTTTGATTTAATTCGGTGTGAACCAAAGGATATTTGACTGTTATTTTTAGCAGGTCAAAAGACCGTGTGAGGGCTCTTGTGTTGGCTCACTGATGATACTGATACGTAAGAGGGAAGGTGATGATGACAATTTGGTATTGGCGGTGATGATGATGATGATGATGATGGTGGTAGCAATGCTGATATGATGATGAGGATGATATTGGTGGTATTGTAGCTGTTGTTTTGTTTAACCCCAGGTCAACCCTGAAGAACCTGACTTTTGATTGAAGGTCTTCTAACCACTGTAACCTTTCTGTATTTTTGCATATCTAATACAACACACTGCCCAATGTGTCCTTCCTTTCTACATGAGCAAGGCAAAATGAGGGAATTCGGCTGCTATTTCTTGCAGGCCAAACGACCATGTAGAAGTTGGTGTTGATGCAGGAGACGATGGTGCTTCTGGCTGTTGTTGTTGCCGTTGTTGTCTAGCAACGGGTACAATCTTGAAAGAGCAGACTAATCACTGAGCAAAGATAGTCCTGCCATGACCATTCCATTTACTGAGTGGTTGGGTGGGGGCGAGATATTATTTAACGAGTTCCATCCTTAAAGAAGATGGTATGATGTGATATGAGGTAGGTTTTGCTATTATTTCTTGCAGGTCAAACAACCAGGAAGGCACTCCCCTTGTTGCCTTGTAAACATCAAGTGCTTCTATGCTGGGAATTGAACCAAAGCTGCCTAATAAAAGACATGAATTTTTATCACTAGACCACATGAGAAGATATGCTGACTGTGTGGGTGGAGGGTGATGGGGTTGAGGATCAGATGGTGACGAGAGCAATGTTGGTTATGATGTTGATGATAGTGGTAATGATAATGGTGGTGGTATTGGGAATGATTAGTAGTAGTAGCAATAGTAGTTGTAAGTATCCTAAAAAAAAAAATATGTCATACCTGTAGAATTAAAGATGTGCAAATATTTTTTTTTTAATCACTCAAGATGGTACAAAAATATTTGCCATCATACTTGATTGCACACATGCACCCAACCACACTCAGCCCACACGATAACACACACATACATTAACACATACACATGTTAACACACACATTAGCACAGGCACACATTAACACACACTCAGAGATTTTTAACTGTGAGACCATGTGGTAAAGAAATTAGTTCAACACTTTTCCTTTTAGACACACACACACACAAGCAAACACAGAGGTACATATACATGCATGCGCTCACACGTAATTCCATTCCTTTCAGTCCTGCTTGATGGAATTGCTGAATCCCAATCATTAAATTGAAATGTACTCTAAGCTGCGTGGCCAACTTTCTGAAAGCTTGTTCTAGTTGCCTTGCTTGATTACTTCAAGATAATCCGAAGCTTATGTTCAACTCGGCAACAGAAAACCCTTTCAAGCATAGTCAGAACTCAAAGGACCATGAAGAAAGTACATTTGATCTGTTACCCAATCATTATTTACTCATCCGTTTATTCTTTATATCCCTTTTCTGCTTCATGCTTAACACGGATAAGAAGGTGAAAAGGAGTCTTTCCTGCGACTAAGCATACTACTGTTAAGAGGAATGAAGGAGTCCTTGATTTTTATTCATTCATTTAATTTTAATTTTCAAGGCATCTGGGAGGATGACTGAGCAAGGGAGATGACAGAATAGCTACAGCAAAGCTTGAACTCAACTCCTAACCTCAAACACATTGTGCTGTTATTCATTAACATGTTTATTGATTGTTAAGGCAGCGAGCTGGCAGAATCGTTAGCACGCTGGGTGAAATGCTTAGCGGTATTTCGTCTGCCGTTACGTTCTGAGTTCAAATTCCGCCAAGGTCGACTTTGCCTTTCATCCTTTCGGAGTCGATGAATTAAGTACCAGTTTCGTACTAGGGCCTATCTAATTGGTTGCTCCCCTTCCCAAAAATTTCGGGCCTTGTGCCTAGAAAAGAAAAGAATATTGTTTTTACTTTTCATCTGCCTTTACGTTCTGAGTTCAAATTCCGCCGAGGTCGATTTTGCCTTTCATCCCTTTCGGGGTCGATAAATTAAGTACCAGTTATGCACTGGGGTCCATGTAATCAACTTAATCCCTTTGTCTGCCCTTGTTTGTCCCCTCTATGTTTAGCCCCTTGTGGGCAATAAAGAAATAAGAAACGTTAGCATGCTGAGCGAAATGCTTAGCGGTATTTCGTCTGCCACTACGTTCTGAGTTCAAATTCCACCGAGGTCGACTTTGCTTTTCATCCTTTCAGGGTCAATAAATTAAGTACCGGCTACGCACTGGGGTCGATGAAATCGACTTAATCCCTTTGTCTGTCCTTGTTTGTCCCCTCTATGTTTAGCCCCTTGTGGGGACAATAAAGAAATATATTTATTGATTGTTTTTTATCTACCACAGTTTTTATCTCTTTCCAACGGCACCTAATCACTCCCACCTTCTCTTTTAAAATGTGAGTAGTCATGTTGTTTCTTTACAGCAAGAAGTCTGTTCGATTCTGTTCTGGCATCTCCTTTCATACTTTTACCCCCACTCAATCTCCTAATGTAAAGCTGACCCCTCAGGGTTCACAGTCTTACAAGCAGCATGGCAACTTCAGGAATGCTGGTGGCACGAAAAAAAAGTATCCAGTACATGATGTAAAGTGGTTGGCAATAGGAAAGGCATCCAGCTCTGGAAAAACCATGCCAAAGCAGACACTGGAGAACAATGCAGCCCTTGAACGCATTTAACAAATTGTGAAATATGAAGTTGAATATAAATAGACAGGAAAGTATAGCAAGGCATTTATTTATGGCCTCAAACCTAAACAATTCAGTTAAAAATAAGAAAACTTTTTCCTTTATTAAGTTACAAAGCTGACAGAAGGGGAACATTACAAGAACAAACTGCAAAAGAGTGATGTGCTTACAATTAGTGTTATAAAGAGGATAATACATAGAAGCAACAAATAAGTTACATGAAATATATATTTTATATGTATCACATGGGAAAACAACTGCCTGAAAGGAATCAGGGAACTCCTAAATCCCTGATGCTGTTTCTACCAAAAGCAAGAACTCTCTGCCAAACGTTCTATTCAAGACCTACATGTTCAGAGTAGGCTCAAACACCCAAACCATACTTGTCTCTCAATAGCAATAATAATAAGTGAAGTTTCGAGCAAGATCGTTGCTGGTTCCCCTGGACTGGCTCATGCTTTTTTTTTTTTTTTTTTTTTTTTTTTGTGCGGGTGGCACATGAAATGCACCACTTTGAGCGTGGCCGTTGCCAGTACCGCCTGACTGGCCTTCATGCAGGTGACACGTAAAAGCACCCACTACACTCTCTGAGTGGTTGGCGTTAGGAAGGGCATCCAGCTGTAGAAACTCTGCCAAATCAGATTGGAGCCTGGTGTAGCCATCTGGTTTCACCAGTCCTCAGTCAAATCGTCCAACCCATGCTAGCATGGAAAGCGGACGTTAAACGACGACGACGACGACGAAGGCGTTTGTGGTACAGTGGTTTGGATGGTGGGTTCATGATCATCAGGTTGTGGGTTCAATTTCTCAAACCAGTAGTAAAGTATTTATTTCTCTTTGCTCTTAGCAGGCTAAGCTAAAAATGAGAAATAGTGACAGATTAGGGGTTAACCTTGCAACAGATTAATGTTCTTATTCAGAGGATAATCTGGTACTCTCACAGAGACCGGGATAAGCTCCAGCCTAATGGACTTGTAGTTTGAGACAGAAATTTTAACTGAATAATAATAAGAAGGATGTGTAATATCAAAGTAAAAGCAGTACTAACAATAAATGGGACACTAGGTGTGGTACACACAATCCCAAAATAGCATAGCTTGGCAAATCATATCCATAAAACACTTTGAATTTAATAGCACAACCCACAAATCACCTATTCTACATAATCTCCACCCAATATTATAGACATAAATCGCACAACACATGCTCTTCACATTCACCACCCAAAAATATAAAAACAATTCAACACTACACATTCTCTCAGATAAGTGACACCTGATACTAAATAATACAGTGGTCCCTAGCTGTTACACTACTGAGGACTCCACCAACTTACAGATCCCAGGCTGTTGAAAGACTCAATATACTGATTTTATTAAATAAAAACATTCGAGTGAAGTCGTTGCCAGTGCCACCTGACTGGCCCTCGTGCCAGTGGCATGTAAAAGCACCCACTACACTCTCGGAGTGGTTGGCGTTAGGAAGGGCATCCAGCTGTAGAAACTCTGCTAGATCAGATTGGAACCTGGTGCAGCCATCTGGCTTGCCAGTCCTCAGTCAAATTGTCCAACCGATGCTAGCATGGAAAGCAGATGTTAATTGATGATGATGATGATGAACTCTACACTCATCGTTTAACGTCCGCTTTCCATGCTAGCAGAAGTTAAACTCATTATGCCAGCTTCATCTTTCACATGGAACAGATAAATGTAACTGAATAACTACAAGTAACTGAGTCATTTACATTGCGGTCTTTTAGAATATTGAACATAGTTCACCAGAATGAGATTTGGCATAGATGACTGGACATTTGACCTGTTTTGGCAACAGTGCATTTTGGCACTGGAGGCAAACACACACACACACACATGCACAAAAATATGCACATATAGATAGAGAGAAAGAATGACATTATAATTTATTGATTGAACACGACTGACATAAGCACTTTCCCTCATCTCATAGAAGTTAAGTGGAATATGCTCACATATATAGACAGAGAACGCTTCTTAATAGACATTGTAATTCTTTAGATAAAAACACTGCAGACAAGGAAGTAGGAAACATCTTGCTCATCATCATCATCGTCATGGTCTTAATGTTTATTTTTCCCATGCAATTTAAAACTGATGTATCAAGTATGTAGAGATATGAAGCAATAAGAGTGAAAGTTGTACCAGTTATCATTGGAACCTTAGGTTCAATCTCCCAACAACTGTCATACCACCTGGAACAGATGGATCTCATGACAGACGTGTGAGTGCTCTGAAAATCTTCCCTTCTTGGAAAAACTCATATTCTTAGAAAAGAACTTTCTGTTTAAGCCTTTTCTCAAAGCTTAACAGTTAACATGGAAAGAACAACAAAAACCATTACTTCATATCCATATTGTGAAATATAATAATAATAATAATAATAATAATAATAATAAATGCCTGGATGCATTACCAGGCAGTGGCTCTCATGGTTTCTGATCTTAATTGATTGAAAGTGTTATCATGTACGTTGTTTTGTCTTGGTATAAAAAGATGGGCTACAGCAAATATTCTGCTTAATACCACAGATTTGCTTGTCAGTTGTTTGACCATAACCAGTTGAGCATGTCCCTTGGTGGCTGATGATATGTGCATCTCTGATCATGAGCAGAAGTAGTGGGGGAGCATCATAGCCATGTGTTGAGAGGAGTTCTTTGGGGTTTGAATAATTCACCTCTGGAAACATGGGTGTTTTGCTCAACATCCTTAAACAAACCTTATTCAGGGACCTTTTGAGCGGGATAGGCTACTTGACCTGAAGAAAATTCTAACTGGGCCCCTCCTGCGAGGTCATGTGCTGTTAATCTTGATATGAGATCACCATGTTGCGCACATATGGCTGTGATGCATGTGCCTGGTGTACCCTTATCAGACGGGTAGTCATGATGGGTATACTGGGCTTTGTATATTTTACCCCAGTGTCACTTTGATGGCATGCACTGCTATCTCACTTAATAATAATAATAATAATAATAATAATAATAATGGTCTCAAATGTTGGCACAAGGTCAGCAATTTTAGAGAAGAAGGGGATTGTTGATTACATTGACACCAATAGTTCACTTTTTTTTTATCAACTCTGAAAGATTAAAAACCAAAATCAACCTCGGCAAAATTGAAACTCAGAACATAAAGAGTTGGTAAAAACATTGCCAGGCATTTTGCTAAATGCTCTAATGACTCCCGCAATATTTGTATGACATGGGGTGAACGCATGTCATCAAGAATTTTAACATTCCAATTCAATGTTCCTGAAATAAGATATCTGGAAGAATTGCAAAATGCAAGAAATCAGTAGAACGAGTTATCTTACTTGAGTTTGCTTCCGTTTGGCAATTTTACTTCCAGTTTTGAACCAAAAATTTCATCTGGGTTACCAACCTCATACTCAAGGTTGTTCCCAGATTCCTTGCAGAATACACGTCGGATACTCAGTTTATTTATGTCAAATATCTGAAACAGAAAATTAAAAAAATATATACCAAAAATACTTATCATGTAACATTTCAACTTGAAGCTGCTTTATATACAAAGGTTACAGCTTCTTTTGGCTGAGGTTATCCACAGGGAAGAAGAGACAAGAATAGTCTATCACATCAACCCCAGAACTTGATCAATTCATTATAGAAGTAGGGTGCCTTACAGTGACACCTAGGGGCAAGTGTCTTCTATTACAGCTCAGGGATGATGAATGTTTTGCAAATGAATGCACGTCTATATGTGTGTGATTGTGCATATATATGGGAATAGCCAAATATATATGTGATTCATACTACATGAATCTGCCTAACACATATTTTGTGCCCTAACATAATGAAACAACTTTATGACCCGGATTAAGATACAGTACATACATATCTCCATATATTACTTTATTTCCTTCACATGTATATAACAGTCATAGCTTCAATGAATTTACGGTTAAGGAGCACTTTTAGTGGAAAAAGTCTCCAATATATTGCACCTGATATCATCTGAAATTTTTAGAATTTATATTTTACCCCACTTGAGTACATTAGAAGCTATAAATAACCTTAATAACACAAAATTTTAGCTGCACATACATAATGCATTTGTTACATTCCCTTCAACTGCATTTATGTCAATCCATGGTGACCTAGACATAAAGTAAATACTCTTATGTCCCAGATTAAAGTAGAAAAAAACATTTCTGCTTTCATAATTTCATGTCCGCTTTGTGTAATATATTTGAGATTCGTCCATGTTGTCTTCTTTCACATAGACGTGGTCATCATAACTCAAAATATTTCTGTATTTTCAACTGAGCATTCTGTGTGTGAGGAATACCTCGCATTTAAGAATATTTATCTATGTATTCTGAAGTACTTATCTATCAAATATTCTCATATAAACATACATACACACACTGTTTTATACATCATCATCATCATCATCATCATCATTTAACGTCCGCCTTCCATGCTAGCATGGGTTGGACAATTTAACTGAGGACTGGCGAACCAGATGGCTACACCAGGCCCCAATCTGATTTGGCAGAGTTTCTACATGCCCTTCCTAATGCCAACCACTCCAAGAGTGTAGTGGGTGCTTTTACGTACCACCGGCACAAAGGCCAGTCAGGCAGTACTGGCAACGGCCACGCTCAAAATGGTGTATTTTATGTGCCACCTGCACAGGAGCCAGTTCAGAGGTACTGGCAACGATCTCACTCGAATGTCTTTACACATGTCAACATATCATATATATATATGAATGTAATTTGTAGAACTCTACACGTGCTCCCTTTCAGGTGGACGTCTTATGTCTAGTTCTGGAAATTATATTTTTAAATTGACAGACTACGCTGATGATCCTGCAGATATTTACTTATGTAAATTTTAACAGGTGAAACCATGGTACATAGGTTAATCGTTTTTTTTTTGTTTTTTTTTTTAGTATTTTTTCATTTGTCTTGCCCTTTTATAGTCTGTTGTGTCGCTAATTTTTTACTGAGAACATTTTTTCGTGGTTAGATGATTCGGCATCTATTTCTAGCATATAGGAGTCCACTTTTGCTGGTCATTCCTCTTATTTTTGTATGTAATATAATTTTAACCCTTTAGCGTTCAAATTAATATGTCAAAAGTAATCCTTATTCATTTACATTTAAAAAAATTAATCCGGTATTATCTTGTAGCTTCAAGAGTTGAAAGATGTAAATGTTTATTTTTAGAATGGCATTGTAGGGTAGGTGTGAGATACTGATTCTGGCCAGTTTGAGCATAAAATGAGTAGAATATCTGGGCCGGATATAGCCGGTTTAAACACTAAAGGGTTAAACTTCGGATTTTTTTAATATGCTAGACCACTGGTTTTAATTGATTAATACCAATTTCTACCCTTATTAATAAATTTTATATATATATATATATATATATATATATATACACACACATATATACATACACATACACACACACATATACATACACATACACACATACATTTATGTATAACTGTATGGATAAATGTATACACATACATGTGGATTATAAATTCATTACTAAATGTTAAGTAAGAAGGGGAGGGGATGACAAAGTAAACACTTGCAATCATCTCTGACCGCTCCCCCTGTTGTGTTTAGGCAAACCAAACCTCTTCCTGCTCTCATTCACACACACACAAGCATATCATGTGTGTGTGTGTGTGTGTGTATCTGGGTGTATCCATGTTTTTTGTGTTTTATTTGTGTAAACAGGTATCGAACTGTGTCTAAACAAAAAAGCTATAACCGTAGCAGTTCTAAACAGAAATCAATAAAATAGTCCTGGAATAAGTACTGGACTCAATACTATGGACAAAAAACCTAATACAGCAGCAAATACACATATACATACACACATAGACATGTACATACACACACATAGACACAGATCAGCATTATCTTTTATGATATCCTGTTTTTTCCATGCCTGTGTGGGTTGGACAGGTCTTGCCACTCGAGGCAGTCATTTGTCATGACCTTTATGAAGTTCAACACCCTGAGATCAACCTTCACCCCACAACCCATGCCTCCCTCTTCCCAGAGTTCCTTCAGCTTGGATTGCTCAACACTTCATTACCAAACAATCATCCTAAATGTGATTCCTATTTCCAGACTACCGCAGTCTTCTCTTCTGCATGCCACAACTGACTGTACTTGTAACCAGTTTTTCTCTCGGTTCATTTGTCTCCATCATTCACACACACATTACACATCCAATTTAGAATGTTTATTCCAGATTTTACTTCCAAAGCTCTGGTACTGAGAAGAATCATAAGACAGGTTCTTCAAGCTAAGCCAGCTAACAAGAGACCTAGGGGTAGACCGAGAACGAGATGGCTGGATAATATTCATAGCCTCAGTTGGTTATTCTTGGGAATCCAGCAGAAAGGTGTAATGATAGTTGCTTTTGGTAGGAGGACTCTACCCCAACAACTCTCCTAGGAATAGTGGGTGGAGAAGATAGATGGCTGGCTTCATTTCTTTTCACATTATCTGCATTCAATACCATGTGCATTGTTGCACTATGCACATATGCATCATATAATCTGCATGTCACTCAGATAAAGAATCTCTTTGTTGTTAGCAGAGGTAATAGCTCTCTGAATTTTTACCACTTTTGTTCTTTCTCTGGCTATTTCGCTGTCTGAATACCCATCTCCACCGCTGATTAGGTCACCTAGGTAACAGAAACTGCCAACTGCTTCAATGCAGCCTTTCAATAATTTGAAAGAATTCATTTCATGTTTGTGTTTATTGCTAACTCGTCCCATGCATCTGCTACATACAAAGTTGTTTGCCAGCCTGCATGTGATGTCATCGCATCTCTTGAGCACCCAAAGAATATGATGAGTCATTATTATTATCCTTTTAATCTGCACTGATTGAATAGATCAGATGAAATTTGTTGAGGCAGATTTTCTACAACCGGATGACCTCCCTGTTGCCAACCTTCACCTGTTTCAAGGTAAGTAATATTTCCCTATGGCCAGACATGTCTTCCACAAACAAATGGAAATGAACTCGACACATTTACAACATACATATGCACACACACACATAACTCTGTGTGTGTGTGTGTGTATAGCAAAACAGGAAAATGGAAATTTTGTGGATATTATTTGTTTCCATTTTCTTGTTTTGTTATACAATAATTCTCAATTTTAATATATATTTTGATTAACATACAACACGAACTATAGATACATATCGATGGTAATAACGGAATAAGCAGATATTGCTTCAAGAGGAAACAGCTGTGATTTAACCCCCAACTACTTGCGTGCGTCCATGTGTAAACACACAACAGGCTTCAGTTTCTGTCAACTAAATCTACTCACAAGGGCTATAGTAGAAGAAACTTACCCAAGGTCAAGGTGACATGCAGTGGGACTAAACCTGAAACATGGTCAGGAAGCAAGCTTCAAATCCACGCAAGCAAAATTCCTACTGACGCTTAGGCACAAGCATGGTTGTCTGGACATGGAGTTTGTTTTGTCACTAGCTGGTCTCAAGTTCTATCTCACTGCATAATAGTTTGAATATCTTCTTCTATAGCCTCAACTCAACTGGTAGATGGAAACTGTATGGAAACCCATTATGTGTGTGTACTTGTCTGAGTAAATGTTTACGTATGTCCTCAGATGAGAGTTGGCAAAAAATGGTACCGTTTTGTTGGCACACTGTGTCAATAAATAATCCTTGAGCATTGTACTTCCAATGACAAATAAATCCAAGAAAGGCATCCAGCTGTAAAACACTCTCTCTTTCTTTCTTTCTCTCTCTCTCTCTCTCTCTCTCTCTCATATATATATATATATATATATATATATATATATATATATATATATATATATATATATATATATATATATATATATATATATATATTTACTCATCTAAAACAAGCTAGCTTGGATCATCATCATTGTTTTACCTCTCGTTGACACCTCTTGATGTTTCTATTGGTCAATGGTTTCATGCCCTTACTGTCACCAACCCTTGCTTGTTTCGAAGTAAGGTAAATTTCCCCATGGCTGGACATGTTTCCATGGAAGATTGTAAACAAATAATACCACTTGTACGACATTTACAGTTATGTCAAGATGAGGAGGCACACAAACACATATGCATACATGCATACATACATACATACAATAGGTTTCTTTCAGTTTCCATTAATCAAATCCACTCAGAAGGCTTTATTCGGCCTGGTACTGTTGTAAAAGATATTGCCCAGTAGGGCTGAACTCACAACCACATGGTTGGTAAGCAACTTCTTAACCACACTGCTCGATAGCCATCATCAACACAACAACTGCCTGGCTTTATTGCTAATTGCCAAAGATCTTGGACTTCTACAAAAAAGATTGCATTCACGCTGGGAGTTTTCCTCTAATTCTCTGAACTAGGTTATTGACATACATCAGTTTTCATGGACAGCCAGACGTCATCTCATCTGTTACATTCTCTAGAACTACAAATAAACAGAAGGGGGCCGAGAATCACACACTGCTGGACATCTACATGCATGTTAAATACCTGGTTACTAACTTGCCCCTTGCTAACAGCACCACTCTTGTACCCTTGTACATAGAGCACCAGAACAACATGGGTCATGAGCAAATATGTATATAGAGTCATATCCATATGTTTAATGAACATACACTGGTTTCACTGTGAAAATAGTAGCCATGATTAAACTACAGGGACCTTGAAAAATTTGGAAAGGGGATCGAACTGAATTCCAGGTTACTGAAAGCCATATGTTTATTAAACATATGGATATGGTTCCATACACACATGCACACACATTTATATATATATATATATATATATATATATATATATATATATATATATATATATATATATATACACATGTATAAATCTACACATATGTATTACACATATACTGACAAACATACACATAAATATATATACATGCACACACACACACACATACATGTTTGTGATATATATACATATACATTTTATATCTATAAATATATTGTAACTAAAAAATGTTATCTTATATAAGATAGTGTGAGAGAATGTTTATGTATGCATGCATATATGTATATACATGTGTGTGTATCTAAGTATGTTTCTGTGTATGTATGTATGTATCGTCTCAGATGAAAGCTCCACTTCTTCTGTGCTGGAATTTTGCATAGAGGGCACATTTCTTTTTTCAAAGGTAAAATAAGAGATTCTGTTTTGTTTTTTTTCCAATTAAACAACTAAATGTTCTTAAAGGAACTGTTTCCACAGAGAGGAATGTCTATTTTTGCAAAACAAAAATTGATTTTTCATCAACATTATTATCACTGGCTTAATGTCTACTTTTCCATGCTTGCATGTGTGTCAAGGAAATTCTTGAGGGGGCTTTTTCCATAGCCAAATGATCTTGCCTGGAGAAGTTTCAATGGTAGGCTGGAAACAAAGTACACCATCTGAGTGGGCCAGAGCAACATGAAATGAAGTGTTTTGCTCAAGAACACAATGCATCACCCAGTCCAGGAATCGAAACCACAATTTTATGATCTCAAGCCCAACACCCTAACCATTAAGTCATGCACCTCCACAGTATTAGATTGGTACTTTGTTTTATAAACCCCAGAGGGATGGAAGGCAAAACTAGCCTCAACAAGATTTGAATTCAGTATTTAAAGCAGCAAAAGAAATACCATAAGGCATTTTTTTCTGATGCACCAATTATTCTGCCAACTCACCACCTATCATAACATTAATAATTCTTTCTACCACTGGCACAAGGCCCAGGATTTGGGAGGGTGGAAGTCAATTATATCAACCCCAATATTCAATTGGTTCTTATTTTATTGAACCCAGAAATATGAAAGGCAAAGTTGAGACCATGGCAGAATCTGAACTCAGAAGAAATACTGCAATGCATTTTGTCCAGTGTGTTTAACCATTCTGCCTGCTTACTGCTGTTATGAGAACATTAATAATGACTTCAGAGTTTGGCATAAGGCCAGCAACCTCGAGGAAGTGGGTAAGTCGATTACATCAACTCCAGTGCTCAACTGGTACTTATTTTATGGACCCTGACAAGATGAAAAGCAAAGCCAACCTAGGTGGGATTTGAACTCAGAACGTGAAACTGGAAGAAACACGACAAAGCATTTTGTCCGGCATGCTCATGATTTTGCCGATTTGCTACTTTTACTACTACTACAAGAAGAAGAAGAAGAAGAAGAAGAAGAAGAAGAAGAAGAAGAAGAAGAAGAAGAAGAAGAAGAAGAAGAAGAAGAAGAAGAAGAAGAAGAAGAAGAAGAAGAAGAAGAAGAAGAAGAAGAAGAAGAAGAAGAAGAAGAAGAAGAAGAAGAAGAAAAAGAAGAAGAAGAAGAAGAATGCCCGGATGCAGTACCAGGGCAGTGGCTCTCATGGTTTCTGATCTTAATTGATTGAAAGTGTTATCATGTACGTTGTTTTGTCTTGGTATAAAAAGATGGGCTACAGCAAATATTCTGCTTAATACCACAGATTTGCTTGTCAGTTGTTTGACCTTAACCAGTTGAGCATGTCCCTTGGTGGCTGATGATATGTGCATCTCTGATCATGAGCAGGAGTAGTGGGGGAGTACCATAGCCATGTGTTGAGAGGAATTCTTTGGGGTTTGAATAATTCACCTTTGGAAACATGGGTGTTTTGCTCAACATCCTTAAACAAACTTTATTCAGGGACCTTTTGAGCAGGATGGGCTACTCGATCTGAAGAAAATTCTAACTGGGCCCCACTTGGCAAGTCATGCGCTGTTTATCTTGATATGAGATCACCATGTCGCGCACATACGGTTGTGATGCATGGGCCTGGTGTACCCTTATCAGAAGGGTAGTCATGATGGGTATAATGGGCTTCGTATATTTTACTCCAGTGTTACTTTGATGGCATGCACTGCTCTCTCACTCAATAATAATAATAATAATAATAATAATAATTAATTCGTTTTATTGGCCACAAGGGCTAATATCAATTAAAAACATGTAAGGACAAAGACAGGACGAAGGTTACAAAAGGTTTTGTCTGAAAAGGTAGAAACGTTCGTCTAAACAGAGGAAGAAAACGGAGAAAAGAGGAGATAATAATAATAATAATAATAATAAAAGTATCTACCATAAGCATTGGATCACAGCATTTTAGTAGATGTGTATAGCTAAGTAATCATCCTCAGTACTTGACTGCAGTCAGTGAAAGTGTGCCTTTATCAGTAGTTGTCAAACACTTTAGTACCAACAGACCCTTTCATTTAACCCTTTAGCATTTAAACCAGCCATATCAAGCCAAAATATTCTACCTGCTTTATGTTCAAACTAGCTAGATCCAGCT
This sequence comes from Octopus bimaculoides, assembly GCF_046866305.1. NCBI lineage: Eukaryota > Metazoa > Mollusca > Cephalopoda > Octopoda > Octopodidae > Octopus > Octopus bimaculoides. Next base: position 162,066,836 of record NC_142930.1, on the reverse strand, counting down.
TCTCACACCTACCTACAATACAATATCATTCTAAAGATAAGCAGTCACACCATTTAAAATGTGAAGGCTACAAGATGATGTAAAATTAATTGAAAACAATGCAAGCAAATAATGATTACATTTAACAGAATAATTTGAATGCTAAAGGGTTAAATGAATTTCTCCATAGTCTCCCAGCCTAAAAGGATAATACTCAATAAACTATTTTGATTATCAAACAGCAACCGTTTTCCCCACTTCAATTTAGCTTTTTAAAATTTCGAATACAGCTTACAGATGCCCAGTACTAACTTTATGGATCCCTAGCTATCTGTGGGCCCAGGTTGATAACAGCTCATCTATGTGGGCACTCAAATTGTTAAAAAAACGAAAATCTCTCACAAATTAGACCCAGCTCTCCTTAAATTAGAAAAGGACGCATTGGATTAACGTGGTCCCAGACGCATGTGTAGAAAGGAGACGAGATGGTCATGGTTGGAATGCTTTTGATCCAGTTCTGCTCAATCAAGGCTGACTTGAGAGTAAAACATTTCCTTGATTCACCAAAATCTGTGTGTATGTGTGTGTATGAAGAAGTTAACAGCAGAGATAAAGTGGAAAATGGAAATAGCAGATCAAAAACGTCCCGATTATCACCGTCCAGTCATTTGTTTTTTTTTTTCCTTTTTTTTTCTTTTTTCAGACACATTATATTTAGGATAGCACAAAACAGTATATCTTTCGATATTCTAAGCCAGTAAGGAGAGCGAGTTGAGAGAAATTTAGCTGCTTTTTCTAGCAGGTATCGTGACCGTCGTAGACCGTTGACGCTTTCTTGCTAGTTCTTAAAATGGTAATGTAAATAAAGCCTGATAGGATTTATTTACATTGCTATGGATTCAAGATGAACTCAGAAAATTCGGGGTTTTCAACAGGACAGCATCCAAGACACTTTTAGTGTGTCTACGATAACAAAAGAGGGGTTTATTGTTTAATTCTTACAAAGGACATATTATTTCCAAGTCCCGTGTCTATACTGACCGAGCAGAATTTTAATCAAAAGCATTCTAATCGAGACCATCCCATCTTTTCTCATATGCTAGGAACTGACCCCCAAGAGCTTGTTATCCAACGCGTTTTATTTATTTACTTTTTTCCAAGTCAGTAGAGTTATTTGAAAAGAGATTTAGTTAGTGTTTCTAACAGATCGAGCGACCACATAGAGGTTCTCTCATTGGCTTAATAAGTGTTTGATACATAAATTTTGGGCCTTTGTGCCTTTCCTAACAATGCTTAAAGTAATTGAATTACACCAGAATTTTTAATTTGCTTAATATGTTCATGCCTGCTTTTTTTCTTTTCTTTTCTTCTCTTTTCTTTAGTAATTTTTTCTTTAATATGATTTTTTTGCGGAAAAGTGACGATGGAATTAATAAAGAGAACGGAGGGGTGTTGAAAGCAACAAAACTTAAAACTAATAAAAGCAAATAAAAAAAAGTGTCAAAATAAATTTTGATGCAGAAGAATGTTATAAATAGAACCTTAAAAAAAATATGAAACCCCCAATAATAAATGAATTGCTTGTTTAAAAGGGTTTCTCCTACCACACCCGCTTTGGCATTCAGTAAAATGAAATGAATATAGCAGAAGGGGACAGTTATATTTCTAGCGATGATTGCTTACATGTGAAGTCTATTGCTCCGTGATGGAAATCAAAATTGCCAGCCATCTAAAGGAATTCTTTGTAAGGATAAAAGAGGGTGAAGAAAAAGAAAGAAATACAGCCACTACTACCACGTCTTCTCCTTGTTCTTCTGCTGCTGCTATTACAGCTATTAACAAATAATACTGAATGAGATACTGCAAAGGGGGAACCGCTAAATGGTCACTGAGCATGCTAGAAATAACAGCCAAATTTTCTTCAGATCACATCCTACAGTTGTGGCAAAGGGGTGGGCAATGACTGGTGTATTAAATTTTTTAATTTTATTTTAAGATATCACTTTGACAGACGGGATGGTTCTGGCTGGAATGCTTTTGATCGCAGTTCTTTGAAAAGCAGTTTTGTTGACCTGAGGTTTAAATAACAATACTGAATGACAGAGACAGAGAGACAGAAGAAAATCTAGAAAAGGAAGAATGCAGAAACCGAATTGACTTGGAAATAACAAGAACTGACAAGACAGAGGCGTTTAGTTGTGTTGTTTTAGAAGACTTGATCGTTTTTTAATTTTTAATCTATAACAAATCGAAGAACAAGAAACAGAATTTCAAAACATATTACAAGAGTGACTGGAAAGGCTTTCATAAGAATTAGAAACATCTAAAAAAATAATCGTTAAGAAGAGAAATGGTATTTTAATTTAAATAGAATTTTTTTTTTTTTAATCTAATTAATAAATCAAATATTAAAGATAGATGAGGTTATGAGGTTACACGTTTAATCACTTACAAACACTGGGATAAATATATTTCAAATAAAACAAGAATTCATTTCAGTGAAAAAAAAAAAAGATTTACTCAAGGACTCAATGGGTTTCAAAGCAGAGCTACATGAATAATGTAAAAGAGGAACACAAGAACCCAAATCAAAGAATATATTACAATAATATTGTGTGTGTGTGTGTGTGTATATATATATATATATATATACATTGTATCTATCAAACTATACACACACATCCTAGTCTAAAAGGTATGGTTGGAATTTCGAATTTCCAGCAAGAATATTGTTTGTTAAGCCTAAAACAATAAGATTTCTCAGTGAGAAGCCGGTCCCTCTACGAACAGGGTCATACGAGGGACGTGATACTTAGTTACCGGAAATCTAAGAAATAGCAACCAAACCTCGATCAAAACAAACTTTGACACCTTACAAACAGGAAGGGCACATCTATCAATGAAGCGTTAGATATGCTATATCTGATGGGGAAAAAGAAGAAAAAAAGGGACGGTTTCCTAACGGCTGGAACGCATTTGATCACGTCTCTTCGGTTCGAGCAGAAGTAAACCTGTGGCTCAGTAACACTAACAACAGGTACTTACTGATACCGGTGATTGAAAAGACCCATATTTGACTTGATCTCAGGAATATTAAAACCCCAGAAAAGTAGAACAGGATTAAAACAATCACAGAGGCATTTTAGTCAGTCAAGGTCTCTATCGATTTTGCCAAGTCACGGCCGTTAATAAGAAATATCCTAAGTTATACCAAGAAAGTCTTTAAAGGTGGCCAACCTTTAACAACACAACTTGTAAAATGGATTTGGGGTATTCATACAACTCCCGAATTACTTCTTCACCACCAATCATTAATATACATACATACATACATACAGACATATAGATAGATAGATAGATAGATAGATAGAGAAACAGACAGGCAGAAAGACAGATAGACATACATACATATAGATAGATATTTGAGAATTTTTTAAGTGAGCTTCTTCTAGCATTTTGACAGACCGGTCACTGGTCAATCTTATATACACAAGTACATATAGATAGATAGATAGATAGATAGATAGATAGATAGATAGATATGCGTGTGTTCTTATGTCGATTTCATGATAAACACAATTTTGCATTAAACTGAAGGATTACCCAATACTTCATGTAGGTTAAATATTTATTATTTTATTATCCTTTAACAAGAATTATGTTGACAGTGACTTCGAAGTTTCGGCCTCCAATGAAGGCCTAAGCAGGCTGAAACTTCGAAATCACAGTCGACAGTGTTCTTGTTAATATATATATATATATATATATATATATATATATATATATATATATATATATATATATATATATATATATACAAGAGTACGTTTGTGTGTGCGCGCGTGCGCATGATGTGTGTGTTTGTATGTATAAACTAACCCGGGAGTTCCCAACCGGCGTGTAGTAGCCGGTGCCAGAGAGAGATCGCGCATCAATGAATCGAAGAGTAAAGCCCAATAAGGGTTAATTCGATTGAGATAACATCTGTAATGATTAATATAATTTAAAAGAAAAGGTAAAAGATTATGCAACAAATTAAATTTCTCAAGACATTTTTTTTTATCATACATAAAAGAAAACATGTTTCGAAATATTTTTATGCTTGTCTTCCCTATACTTTGTAATGCGCACTTATTTTTTCTTGTATGTGTGTATATATATATATATATATATATATATATATATATAATAATATTAGGGACAAAATCCAAAATTACAGGTAAAAACTCAATTAAAATCAATTTATAAAAAATTAAAATTAAATTGAGCTTTATAGATAAAATATTGTGCTTTTAATTATTAATTTTTCTACATGTGATAGTGGATTTTCATCGATGAGTTCTTGAAACTTGGTTATTTTCCCTAAAACTATATATTTTATATATATATATATATATGTGTGTGTGTGTGTATGTATGTACATACATACACACGTTTGGTCATAGTTAATAAAAGCCGTTATATGTTGTTCACTTTGGTTTTAGTTTGTAAATACAATGAGAACTGCTTATTACAATCACGGATAAGGTAATCAAGTGATTGTTATAAAAATTTAAAAATAGCTAGTCCGAACACCTATCCTCCTCTTAATCATATCAACCGGTTATCTATAAAAAAGAAACCTTGCCCTCAAAGTGATCATAAGTGGCTTCCACTGTAGAATTATATACATACCTACACACACACAGATAAATATATATATACATACATATATAGACAGACATACATATGCATTCATGTTTTTATTAAGTATCAGTCTTTCGTGGTAACTCTACAACAAACTTATGATTTCTTTACTTTGTTTTGCAATGTTAATCGTTTCAATATTTGCCAGAAGGGCGACGTTGGCTTGACGTGAAGAAAGAAGAAGAAGATGATGATGAAGACGAAGAAGAAGAAGATGATGACGAAGATGAAGAAGAAGAAGACAGGCAGGCAGACGAAAAGTTTAAAGTTTTGGGTAGGGCTGCTGGTCTAATATAACAAGTGTTTTGCTTAGAATACTTGTAAATACTCACCGCTGTCGTAATGGAAGCCGAGTTTTTTTCTAAATCAATGTAAGCGGTGCCATTGATAACTTTTTTGGAAAAATCGATATCCCAAACAAGGTCCAAAAATATTAAACGGCATTGGTCAGGACGACTGAAAGAATGTGGATCGGTAGGGCTATCGAGATCGCTCATGGTCGTTACCTTATGTTAACTTCTTTTGGGGATATATATCTATGTATATATAACGCTGTATATAGATATATATTTAATATATATCAGAGAGAGAAGGGTGAATAGGTGAATGAAATTGTATATCCTAAGCTGCAAATATTGGCATGAAACAAGTAATCGTCAGTGTCTGAAAGACTTGTTTCGTTTTTCTTTTTTTTTTTCTCTGTTATGGGATGGATATATGAGAGGCTTCGGTGCTGGTTAGAGCAGCTCTAAGACTTCGGGTTCCTCTTTCTACGGTGGCGGGGCGAAATCTGAAGTTTCCACATGCCCTTTCCTCCCCTTCTCTTCCCTCACTTTTTCTTGCTTACTCACTCCACCTCCACCCCTTTCTATATACACTCTCACTCCGTCTGTCGATCACGTGCTTTACGTGTTCGGCGGAACAAAGCCTCACTCTCAAGAGGCGGAGAGGGGGGAGTATTCCGGTGTCGCTCCCCGGTTTCGTAAAACTTCGTCATGTTCCACAATTATTGAGTTGTTGCGTCTGCTACTGCTGCTGCTGCTGTTGGTGTTTAACACGCCGTTCAACACTGATCAAACTGTCAGGCCTCGTTCCAAACGTGACCATCTCATCTATTGTTTTTTTTTTGTTTTTTTTAAAAGAATATTCAGTGACGAGATTATCGAATGCACGGTATAACAGGAGGGAGATTTAGCTGTTACTTTTAACAAGTCAAACAACCACGTAGAGGGCCCCCGTTGGGCATACCTACACAAGTGTGCCCCCACTAATTTTGTGTCCTCATAACTTTCAAAAGTTGTATTTTTTAATGGAATTTTCTCCAAATTCCTTTCAGATGGTGTAGATTCCGATTATATCGGAATTTGTTTTGTCGGGGGTGGAGGAGAAGAGTTTCAGATAATTCACAGGACTCGACTTTGTTTCCTCATAACTTTCGAAAAATGAATATTTTTCTAATAAAATTTTTTACGAATAGCTTTCAGATGGTGTAGATCACGATTTTATCGGAATCTAAAGTTTAAAAAGATTGGTGGGCCCGCACTCATACATAGTGATAAATGTCGCATATATGTAACGTAAAACTTTGAAAAAAATTATATAATGTGTGTCAAAATGTATGTATACGAACTCCCCTTTTTTTCTTTTCCACATTAAATTACAATATAATCGTAATTTATACCATCTGAAAGGTATTTATAAAAAGATTTATTAAAAGATTCCTATTTTTCTAAGAGTAATGAGGAAACAAAGTCTCGTGGGGCACGTTTGTGTAGAATGGCCTTCGCTTTTTTGTGTTCTTAGCTCAGGTCTACTCTGATCGTACCGACCTGGTACAGTGCATTCCAATGGTGGCGATACCGTTGTTTCCTTTTATTTGTTTTTGTCATCGGACTGCGGCCATGCTGGGGCACTACCTTGAAAGGTTTAGCCAAGCAAACCGATCCCAGTATTCTTTTAAAGCCTAGTACTTACTATGTCGGTTTCTTTCTGTCGAATCGCTAAGATACGGGGACGTAAGCAAACCAACACCAGCTGTAAATCGATGTTGATACACACGTATGTATATATATGTTATATATGTGTATGTATATATATATATATATATAGAGAGAGAGAGAGAGGGATATATATAGATATAGATAAATAGATAGATAGATAGATAGATAGATAGATAGATAGAGACAGGTAGAAACAAGAAAAATGTGCCTTGTATTTGAATACTATGCAAATATTTAAAAAAATACTTTTCATTTAATTTTTCCAAAATTTAATTGTTTTCCATACTTACAGGTGAAAAAGTCTCAATGGCCGAAACCGATACTGAAATGTTTTTTATAAAATTATTTCAGCATTTTCTACCTTGACTTTTATATATATATATATATATATATATATATATATATATATATATATATATATATATATATGGGAGAATATACAAATAATAACAACAGACGAGGACAGGTGGTGTAAATAACAAAAGTATATATTAGTATGACGCTCGGGAATACGGAAAGTCTTTGACGTTTCGAGCTACGCTCTTCAACAGAAAGAATACGGAGACAAGGAGAAAAACACAGAGAAAAAAAATTGGGAGAAAATAAAATATATATATATATATTCTTTTATTCTTTTGCTTGTTTCAGTCATTTGACTTCGGCCATGCTGGAGTACGGCTTTTTAGTTCAAGAAATCGAGCCCAGTATGTATATACACGCATGTATGTATGTATGTATGTATGTATGTATGCCTCTGTGTGTGTGTGTGTGTGTGTGTGTGTGTGTGTGTGTGTGTGTGTGTGTGTGTGTGCAAATGTATACCAAATCCACTCACAAGGCTTTGGTCAGTCCGGAGTTATAGAAGAAAACACTTGATTGCCTTTTGGTGAGGAGGTGTTTCTTGGGAGCTATATTGCGGGTGGTCAGATAGACTTAATGTTTCTAGCATTACATTATCCAACATGTCTTTTTGTTTTATTATAGGTGCGAGCTGAAGGAATAATTAAAAAGACATATAAATTGCGTTCCAGATGTGACCGTCCCACCTTTTTGTTGTTTTCAGACCCAGAGTTTCTGGGACAACGTTATCTAATTCTAGCAATGTTTGATTTCGCATTAACTTAATTTTTATTTTATTCATTTATATACTTTCTTTCACTTCTTTCAAACAGATTGTCTGCTTTACTTTCACTTTCTCTATATATTATGAAACTCCGTCGTAAAATAAAGTAATGTATTATTTCAATTTCTTTAATCATATTATTGCTTGTCGTGTTAATGCTTGTTATTGCTTGTCGTGTTAATGCTTGTTATTGCTTGTCTTGTTAATTTCCTCCATGGATCAGAATTTGTGGTTGTTTATATTTTGCAGGCAAGAGAAAAAAATGCAAAGGAGAAGAAAAAGTAAAGGCCATTCGTGAAAAACGAAACAAAATACAGTTGACCTTGATCGAAGACAATGAAATTGTTTCATTTTCACGAAAGTGAGACTGCCATTGCAACCTAGATCTTCCCGTCACTTTTTTTTTTTTTTTTTTTTTTTTTTTAGTCGGTGGAGTGAGATCTGAAGAAAATTTGGTTGCTGTTTCTAGCAGGTCAGACAACTGCATTGAAGTTCTCTCCCTGGATCAATAAAAAAGAATGTCTGAGGTTTTTTACAGTTACTGTAATAAAAAGTGGACGTGAAGGAAGTTGTGACAGAAGACGAAGAAGGCTTTCCAGAAAAGGTCAAGATAACCGACATACAATTAATCAAAATAAAGTTAAATTAAAAAATAAAACCTGTTCTTTATAGCATTTAAAATTATCTTTTTGAGATCTTAACATTTTTTTTTTAATATCTTCACTTTTCTAAGAAGACGCTGAGGTAAACTTTGCCTATCATCCATAGTGCCGATAAAATAAAGTACAGATAAGCTAACCACTTCTCTTAAAGTTGCTGACCCTGTGTTTAGTTTAGACACAATATTATCTCTTCCATTGTCCGCGTTTTAATCTTACCATTGATAGAATAGATACTATTCTATCTAGGCTAAGACTAAAACTCAGTATAGTATCAAGCAGGTTCATTCGACGTGCTAGAAAAGGCAGTCAAATTACCCTCAACTCATCATCTACAGCTTGAGCAAAGAAACCGAAAAAAAGAAGAAAAAAAACTGAAAAATGAAACAAGTTTTTCAAACTTCTTTTCCTTCTCTGTCCATGCTATTATTTCTAGCTGAAAGACATATTTCGTTATCCGGCCATAAACGATCTTCGTAATACTCCCGGACCACATTCATTCGCTCGTCCTGACCAATGTCGTTTAAGAGAATTGAACCCTTTAGGTGATTTCGATGGAAAATACTAATAGCAATGTATTATGGATCTTTTCCTTTTATTCTGAGTTCAAATCTTGCTGAGGTCTTCTTCACCTGTCATTCTGTTGGTGGGGTGGGGAAAGTTCATATTGGTGCCTTCCCACAGAAAAAAGGTCGATTTGACTTTACAAATTTTTACCTACAGAACTCGGCCACATCTTCGATCAATAGAAATCAATATACTTATTTTGATTATTGATATTTCTATTGTTGACTAACTCTGAATCATTGGAAGTTACTCTTTAATCCAAGGTCAGCCCTTATGAGTCCAACCGTAACCATCACGACTTGCATATACTCAGGACTATAATGACACAAAATCTGTTCCCATTTTGAAGATGGTGGTAGTGTATGCAGATGAGAGTGATTTGAAGGAAGTGACTGTTGTTTCTAGCAGCCCAAGTGACTGGGTTAAAACTCAGGCCGTTCGTGTAAGGTAAGCTATTATATTGCCCCAAGTCATCTCTGACAGAATAGAACTAAAACCAAACTCCTTCCAAACTTGTCCATCGCATTTTGATTTTAAGACAATGTATCTAGGACTGCATTATCCAGGGTATCCCCTTATCCTGCCTTTAAAAAAAAAAAAAAAAAAGCGAATGAGATATTTGACGAAGATTTGATTGCTATTTCTAGTACGTCAAGCAACCACAATGGGACTACCTCGTGTAAATGAAGTAATTTAAAGTGGAGTCTTCAACCAGGAATTTCCACACATCATTCCTTGTTATTTTAAATCAATGACTTTCTTCAGGTTTATTAAGTATCGACCGGAAGATAGGGAAGGAGAAGAGAGATGCCATGTTGTAACGTCATGTCCAAGTAGAATAAACCTGATTCTTCTTTTATTTTAATTTCATTCACATCTATGATGCTTTATTTATTCATTTTATTTTTTAACATCGACCCTAGTTTTTAACTGGTTCTTTATTTTATCGATCCCGAAGGGATGGAAGGTAAAATTGATCGCGGCGTGATTCGAAATCAGAGCGTAAAGGCGTAAAGAGCCGAAAGAATGTTGCTAAGCATTTCGCTCAACATGCTAACAATTCTACCGGCTTACCGCTTTTAGGATGCTTTATAGGAATATTAAAATGATCCCAGTACTTCATCATCGTCGTCATCGCCATCAATCGGGGTCCATATAAGATTTTGGGGGTCCAGGCAACAAATTGGTAGATTGTGGGATCCACAATAGTATTTTAAGGGCCCTGGAAAAATGTTTGTTTTAGACGTATGTATTGGTATGTATTGCAAGAAACAGCTAGGTTTCTTTCTCTAGCATTTTACATAATTCAATCTACACAAGTTAATAATGTGTGGAAAACAAAAGAGGAATTTTGAAAGATGTATCTATAAAACTAGTTTCTAAACATCGAATGACTATGGGGGTTCACCTGAATAAAATAGTTGAGAACCCTTGATAAAAAATGGTTGAGAACCCCTGATGGTCATCTCTGTCACCAAAGCCGCCGCCACCACTGTGATAGATATAAGCAACAGGATTGTTTTGTGGATCACAATCTTTTTCCAAAGGCCTACAGTTCAGAACCACTGATGCAGGGGCTTTTATAGGCTCTACTTTTCCGTCCAGTTTTTTTCTCAGCCCTTATTTGTTAGCATAAACTGTTTTCGTTATTCCGGTTCCTAACATATCGTTCTATGAAAGACAAATATATTTAAAGTCCAGATGTAAAGGTAACAAAATGGCCCAGCAATTTTTTTTTATTAAAAATTTGCTTATAGTGGCTAGAATTCTTAAGATGCTTTAGATATATGGACAATTGAAATGTGATGATATTCATGGATTTCTTTAAACTCAAATAACGACGCTCTTTTGGCGTGTGATCTACAAGGGAGATTACTTTAGATTACTTTTTAAATTATTTTATACGTAGTTAGCATTGTAATTGTATTTTTTTAAAATTCTTACTATTTTAATAATAAGAAAACCATATAATAATTAAAATAAGCGCGTAGATCACCCACCAAAGTAGATTTGCTCACGTAGATCACACGGAAAGTAGCACTAACACAAAGTAAACTAAAAAGTAAACCCTTTAAATTGTAGATCACACGGCAAAGTGACACGTTTCTTTTTCTTAAGAAATGATGTGAATTTAGTGATAGTTCCTTGTAAAGATGCAACTGCCTTCTGGTTTCTTATAGAAATGCAACTGCCTTCGTCTCGTCGCTGATCACATTGTAAAAACCTTTAGCCAACATCTTACAGGTTTTAGAAATTGAAAAGTAAACTAAAAAGTAACCTCCCTTGGAGATCACACACCAAAAGAGTACCCAAATAAATTTAAACCAGAATTGAAACCGGAAATTTAATGGAAAAGAAAACCACGTCTGATTATTCCTGTTAATGTGAGATGGGAAGTTGTAACACTAATGCTGTTTTTTCCCTTATAGTATCAGTACAAGGCCTACAATTTTGGGTGAGAAGAACGAGTCGATTAACATCAACTCTAGTGATCAACTGATACTAATTTTATCGACTCCGAAGGGATAAAAGACAAAGTCGACTTCGGTGGAATTAGAACTCAGAATGTAGAGACGGAAGAAATGCCACTAAGCATTTTGTCCAGCGTGCTAATGATTCTGCCAGCTCGCTGTCTTAAATATTTAATAAACTTTATAATTCCTGGTAGAGAGTGAAACTTCTACCTCACGTCACACCATACAACCATAAGGCTGCTTCCAGTAATGAGAAAATTGTGGTCCGAGGGTCTTTATGCATGGCACGCCTAAAGAAAAATTACTTTCAGGTTCTTTTAGTGGTGCGGCCTGACCGCTGATGAGGCATATCTCATGCGGTCCGCTTCTCCAAAAAGGTTGCCCATGACTGTATTAACAAATGCAATTGATTGTTTATAAAGACGTCTGTCAAATGTAAGGGAGATAACCCCTGCTAGGAAACTCATGACGCGGGGAAAAAATCTTTTCCCCAATTCAGAAAAACTTGATTTTGTTATTGTGTTCTAAGTTAGCACTATTCAAGTAGACCTTTGAACAAGAGTGTTCCACGTGTTCTATTTAGACATAGTTTAACTACGTCTTCTTTCTTTAATCTACCCTTTTCCAAATTTTTACAGGTGTGGTTTGAGAAAGGTTCTGGCTGCTATTTTCTGTAGATTAAATGACCACTTCCAAGCATGGGCAAACTGTGGCCTGTGAGACTTTCTAAATCGTACACCTAACGAAAAATTACCTTCAATTTTTTTTTTTTTAATTCTGTGCCGCTCACCTGATAATGAGCCATGGTGAATAATTACTTTGCTTGGAAATAGATGAGAGTTGGTGACAGGAAGAGCATGCAGTCATAGAAAGTCTGCTTCATATGAACTCTTACCCAAAGTGGATGTTAAATGATGATGCTGCACACATATGTGTGTGTGTGTGTGTGTGTGTGTGTGTGTGTACTTACACACATACATATGTGTGTCTGGGTGTTGAAAATGGTAAGTTGTCCACCTACCCATCTAGGACAGCAGTTGCTCTGAATAAGAACTAGTTCAAACCATGATAACCAGAATGACTCATGCCAACATCGAAAAACGAACATAAAATGATGATGATGATGATGATGGTGGTGGTGGTGGTGGCGGTGTTGTTACTGGTGATGATGATGAGGATGATGAAACGATGTTGATTATAATGAGGCTAGTGCTGGTAGTGGTGGTGGTGGTGGTGGTGGTGACTGTCATGATGGTGGCAGTAATGATAATGATGATAGTGGTGGTGGTGATGGTGGTGGCAGTGATGGTGGTGAAAATATTGGTGATGATGAAATGATGATGATGATGACGATGATGATGATGATGAAGATGATTGATGAGTCCAATGTCAAAGACCAACTGCTAGTGTGGCTTTATCAGATAAAGTACTTCTGACCCTTTGTCTTTCAAAATCTTGCTCATTTCTCTCAGGCGACACCAATCCAATATTTGTAACTCACACTCGAGTATATATTGAGCATAGGAGAATAAATAAATAAATTATCATCTTTTTTTTTGTTTGTTTTTCATCTAATATTATGTTTCCAAATAATTCACAAGTCAAATTCAAAGAAGCTTTGTATTTTGAGAATCAAACAGAAAAAAAAAAGAAAGAAAGAAAGAAAAGCAAAAACAACAAATCTGCTGTTTTTCTGTTACAATGCAGTTGTTTCATAATGACCAGGCCGCCGCCACCACCGCTGCCGCCACCACCACCACCACCACCACCATCATCATCACCATCATCATCATCATCACTGTCAAGCATTGATGGGCTGGATGATGAATACAGACACAGACACATGCACACATGCACACACTTATACATATATACCTATACAATCCGTATATGTCTGATGAACTTCCATAGTTTCTGTCAAACAAATTCACTCATAAGGAATTGGTTGACCTAGCACTATGGTAGAAGACACTTGCCCAAGTTGCCATGCTGTGGAACTGAACCCCAAGCTACATGATAGTAAAGCAAATTTCTTAATTGCATAGGTACACCTGTCTTTCTGGAGTTGATAAAATAAGGTACTGCCCATGCTCTGGACTCAATATAATTGACTGAACCCTCTTCCAAAGTTTCTAGCTTTTTGCTTTATGTAAGAAATCAGTTTCATCTATTTCTATGTTACATTTTTAATGAGAAAAATAAGTTTCAGTTATCCTAATAAGGAACTTAATTCTAGGAACAGTTTAGAGTGTTACGTGCATATTATTCTCAATTTCCAGTCTTCACAAAATTTATTTTTGCTATAAACTTTATTAAATACCTTTCTTGTTATAAACTTTATTGAATACCTTTATTAAATATCTTTCTTGCGAAGACCTGTTGAGGCAAGTGAAATCGAAATCGAACTAAATTCGACGACTGGCACCCATGCCAACGTCTCCTTCATTGGACACTAAACTCTGCTTGCGAAAACCTGTTGGAGCAAGTGAAAGCAAAATCGTGATGGCACCTGTACCAGTGGAGCGCTAATAGCACTGTCCGAGTGTGATTGTTGCCAGAGCACCAGCTGTCGGGCTTCCATGCCAGTGGCACATAAATAGCACCATTTGAGTGTAATCGTTACCAGCGTCACCTTCCTGGCACTTGTGTCGGTGGCATGTGAAAAGACATTCAAGCGAGGTTGTTGCTAGTGCTGCCGGACTGGCTTCTGTGCAGGTGGCACATAAAATACACCATTTTGAGCGTGGCTGTTGCCAGTACTGCCTGACTGGCCCTCGTGCCGATGGCACGTAAAAGCACCCACTACACTCTCGGAGTGGTTCGCGCTAGGAAGGGCATCCAGCTGTAGAAACTCTGCCAAATCAGATTGGTGCCTGGCGTAGCCATCGGGTTCACCAGTCCTCAGTCAAATCGTCCAACCCATGCTAGCATGGAAAGTGGACGTTAAACGATGAAGATTATAATGATGTTCACAGATAAGTGGAATTGAACAGTAGAGAGCTCTCCACATATTTTCTAGGTGTATGACTTAAATTTAGCTGGTTGTGTTTGCTTCAAAATTCCAGTTCTTTTACAAATCTCATTACCTCCTGAATGTCTCTTGCATATCTCTAGTGGTATGCAAACCCTGATTTGAAATCTCTGGCATAAAAGGCCAACATAACAAGATAAATTGTATAACAAAACCTAAAATTAACACTTACGCTAAAGTGCTTTTCAAATTTTCATACTTAATTTAATTTTACACTTATATTTTAATTTATTGATCTACAGGTAAGTTTCTGTATATTGAGATTTAGTCTTCTGTCTCTCATCTTTTACTTGTTTCAGCCATTAGACTGCGGCCAAGCTGGGGCACTGCCTTGATGAATTTTTAGTCGAATGAGTCAACGCCAATATATATATATTTTTTTAAAGCCTGGTACTTATTTTATCTCTTTTGCTGAACTGTCAAGTGAGTGGGGGGGACATAAACACACCAACACCACTTGTCAAGTGGTGGCAGGGGACAAGCACAGACAGAAACACACACAGGTGCATGCATGCACACACACAAATATATATTGCAGGCTTCTTTCAGTTTTCGTCTGCCAGATCCACTCGCAAGGCATTGGTCGCTTGAAACTAAGGCAGATGTTACTTGCTAAAGGTACCACTCAGTGGAACTAAATCCAGAACCATGTGGTTGGGAAGCAAACATGTTAACACACAACCATGCTTGAATCTCAGCAGATTAAAAAAAAAAAAACAAAAAACAAAAACAAAACCAATTTGGGTTCAGACAAAGATAAATAGTTAAGAAGTTTGCTTCACAGCCTTGTGGTTTAGGTTCAATCCTACTTTACAGCACCTCGAGGTAAGTGTTTTCTACTAGAGACGTTGATTAACCAGTATAAGTCAAATGAAATATGGAAGTTATCATCATCATCATCATCGTTTTGTTTTTCAAACTCCACTATTCCATGCTTGTATTGGTCAGGTAAAATTCGTTTAGGCACATCTCCTACGGCCAGATGGCGCTTCCTCCTAGTCAGATCTGATATGTTTTCATAGAAAGATGGAAACGAACGGCACAGCTTGTATCACGATGAAGCTCGTTTACAACCCTTGAACGCTGTCAGGGTAAATGATACACTAACATTCGCATACAAACACACATATCAACATACATACTCGCGCGCACACACACACAGGCGCACGAATGTATATTAATGCATTGGGTTGTCCGGAAAGTTCGTGCCGATTTATTGTAGCTTACCGTTCGACTTATTTGCCATGAAACCACCTAAGTTCTGGGAAGAGGGTATTTTCAAGTTAAAGGAAAGATGGAGACGCATTGTGCAACAAAATGGTTCATATTTGGTTGATTAAAAATGTAATGGCAAGTATTTATTGACCTTTTTGTTGTTTCCTTTAAAAATCGGCACGAACTTTCCGGACAACCCAATACAAATATTAGTGCTAATGACTAATGATAGTCACTGCCTAGAGGGAGGTAACTCTCTAAAGGGCAATAATTCTATCTTAATTCCACCAATCCAAAAAGATCGACAACGCCTCTGCAAGCTTGTTCGCTAGCATGGTCGCAGTCGAACTAGAGAAATTAGTAAAAGAATAAAATGATGTAATTTTGCAGTTGGGAAATTTCTGATATGACATTAAAACAACAATTAACTAATTAGTCATGTTGTCATTAAGGCAAAATGAGAAGTAGTTGTGAATTTTTCTATTTTCTCTTTATTTTGTGTTGGTCTCTTCTACATTGGCATGTCATCCTCAGCGCTTTAATACCCATTTTTCCGTGGTTCCGTGCGTCAGATGGAGTTTGCTTGGGCAAATTTTCTACATATGGGTGCTCTCTCTCTGTCATTACACCACTTCTGCTTCCAAGCAGGGTAATATTTCTCCCATGGTCAGACCTTCAGAATATTGGAAATGAATGACAGTGCTTGCATGGCTGTGACACTCTTTTACAACCCTCATGCAATGGAATGATGAGGAGATACTGACATCACACACACACACACACACACACACACACACACACACACACACACACACACACACAGACACTGCAAGCTTCTTTCAGTTTCAATCTACTGAATCCACTTGCAAGGCTTTGGTTGGCCCAAGGCTATAGTTGAAGGGACTGAACCTGAAACCATGTAGTTTTGAAGTAAATTTCTTACCATGTAGCCATGCCTGCGCCTTTGATGCACTTTTTCTGATAAGAACCCCAGCTATACAATTAGTGCTTTTTAGCACTAAATATGTAGCATGGCCCAGTGGTTAGAATGTCGGGCTTACAATCATGAGGTAGTGAGTTCGATTCCTGGACCAGGATGTGTGTTATGTTCTTGAGCAAGATACTTTATTTCACGTTGCTCCAGTTCACTCTGCTGCAGAAATGAGTTGCAACATCACTGGTGCCAGGCTGTATTGGCCCCTTTGCCTTTTCCTTGAATAACATTGGTGACATGGAAAAGGCAGACTGGTATGTGTGGGTGACTGCTGGTCTTCTATAAACAACCTTGCTTGGACTTGTGCCTCAGAGGGTAACTTTCCAGGTGCAATCCCATGGTCATTCATGACCGAAAGGGGTCTTTACCGTTTAGTCTATAACCAGCAGAGAGCAGTGAGGCTGACCAGAGCAGAGGATCTGTGAGACAGTAACAGCACCTACTTGACCGAAAAACCAGTGGATGATGGCAACAACAAAGACAATAGTGGTGGGGGGGGGGGTAGCAGCATTGGCAGTGACCCAGCCTAACCAGTTAGTTCCAAGGAATACATGATGGCATCTACCCTTATATCTTATCCAGCAACATCTCATACAAAATTTGAACTAACTTGGTGTATATACCTGTTCTGCCATTTATGGAAGCAATATCTCTTATTTTGATAACGACAAAGAAATAAATGTATTTTCATTTAAAATCTCAACAGAATCTGTGTCCTTTTGATCTGCATCGATTCAATATCAAATTATCACACTGTTAACCCTCACAAAGAAATTTCGTTACAGGGTTAATTACTTTGGTAAATTTCTCCGAAGTTTTGAATAATGTTCTTCTACAGTTGCTTCTGTGGATCTGCTCTTTGGAAGACCTTTGCATCTTCCTTGGCCACACACGTTCCTGATAAAATTGCTAATTATTTAATAATGTGTTATGACATGTCTGTCTGGTACCATGCTGGGAACGAAAAATGTACTGAAATTGACCAGCTGCCATCTTATACACATTGCTTGATGCTAGTTTCATGATACCAACTATGCTTAAAAGTAGGAATGTAACATTGATCCAAATTTACTAAACCACCTCATTGTTGTCGTTATCGTTGTCATCATCGTCACCACCACTGTCATTGTCATCATTGCTGCCATCATCACCATCATCATCATCAGCAGCAACAGCATTATTATCATCATCAACATCATCATTGTCATCGTCGTTGTTGTCGTCGTCATCATCATCATCCTTGTCATCATCATTCTCATCCTCATCATCATCATAATCATCACCACCACCACTACCACCATCTCTACCGCCACCACCACCACCACTACCACCACTACCTCTATCATCATCATCATCATCATCATCATCATCATCATCATCATCATCATCATCATCAACATCAACATCATCATTGTCATCGTCGTCGTTGTTGTCGTCATCATCATCATCCTCATCATCATCATCATCATCACCACCACCACTACCACCATCTCTACCGCCACCACCACCACCACTACCACCACCACCTCTATCATCATCATCATCATCATCATCATCATCATCATCATCATCATCATCATCATCATCATCATCATCATCATCATCATCATCATCATCATCATCACCACCACTGGCTTCATCATCGTCATTATTGTTGTCTCCACCACCACCACCACCATTATCATCATCACCCTCCTCCTCATTAAGATTTAATGTCCATTTTCCCATGTTTTCAAGGAAAGTGGTTTCCCATTTGGCAGACATTTCCCTTTTTTTGCAGAAGCCTGGAAACAAATAGCCTCACTCCTCCTCCTCCTCCTCTGATGATGATTATT
The DNA here is from genome assembly GCF_046866305.1 of Octopus bimaculoides. Taxonomy (NCBI): domain Eukaryota; kingdom Metazoa; phylum Mollusca; class Cephalopoda; order Octopoda; family Octopodidae; genus Octopus; species Octopus bimaculoides. Next base: position 162,048,273 of record NC_142930.1, on the reverse strand, counting down.
TACAACCATCACTTGATGTACACACACATACATAAACGATAAGATTCTTTCAGTTTCCATTGATCAAATACATTCACAAAGTTTTGGTTAGCCTGGGGCGATTGTAGAAGACGCTTGTTCCAGGTGCTACACAGTGGGACCGAACCTAAGACCACATGGTTGGGAAGCAGGCTTCTTACCCACAGGACAACATCTATCCACGATATTAACATTCCTAACTACAGCTATCAATGATCTTAGGAATGGCATGAAAATCACAATTTCCAGTTCTCTTAATTCTCCTGAGTTGAGCTAAATCAAATGGAAACATAATATTATTTCCTAAATTGTATATAAAAATAGTTTTGACATAAAGCTTCACAACATAATCATTTTCCAGACTATTAAGTTGATCATTAGAGTGGATATTTACAATATCTATATTTACACTGTTTCAATTGAGTTTATCTGTAGTTTAGTATGATAAGGACATTAGTATTTTTAAAATAGAAAATGAGAATCCTAGTTCTAGCGTAGTCGTAGGCAGCATTGTACATATTCAGGTATGAGACAATGATCAATATGAAACTTATGAACCCATATATATCCCTGGTTGCATTTTCGCAGTGCAAAACCTGGGATGAGGTGGTGAAGCATGACCTTCGGACATTAGGCCTCACCGAGGCAATGACTTGTGACCAAGACCTTTGGAAATATGCTGTGCGTGAGAAGACCCGGCAAGCCAAGTGAGACCATAATCCGAGGCCTCTGCCAGGGGTGAAGCCAGCCCACTTATGTGTACCTTTCCTTCATTGGACACTAAACTCCACTTGCGAAAACCTGTCGTGGCAAGTGAAATTGAAATCGAACCAAATTCGACGACTGGCACCCATGCCAACCTCTCCTTCATCGGACACTAAACCTGGCTTGCGAAGACCTGTTGGGGGCAAGTGAAATCGAAATTGTGATGGCACCTGTACCAGTGGAGCGCTAAGAGCACCGTCTGAGCGTGAACATTGCCAGAGCAGCTGTCTGGCTTCCATGCCAGTGGCACGTAAATAGCACCACTTAAGCGTGATCGTTACCAGCGTCGCCTTACTGGCAATTGTGCCAGTGGCACGTGAAAAAACATTCAAGCGAGGTCGTTGCCAGTGCTATGTATAACCAGATCAAACCATCTCAAATGTAACAACCTGAAATGGTCGTGACTTCTGGAACTTGACTGAGGAAAGAAAGCCACGAATGACCCATCGTTTTTTGCCTGTCCTTATATTTGTTGTTTCTTTTGTCCACCTTTGTATCGTCTGCCTGTCCGAAATTCAGGAGTACCACGTGGTTCGTAAGCAAGCTACTTACCACACAGCCACTTCCTACGCCTATGTATGTATGTATGAGCATATGTGTGTGTGTTTCAATGTACTTTTGTCTAGACATCATGTTATGGTTGTAAATGAGCATCACTGCCATACAAGTGAGGTTGTACATTTTCATTTTATGAAAAACATGTCTGGCCATGAGGAAATATTACCTTGCCTGGGAACAGGTGAGGGCTGGTGACAGGAAAGGCATCTCGCTAATAGGAAATCTGCTTTTAACAAATTCCACCTGGCCCAAGCAAACATGGAAAAATGGTTGTTAAATGCTGCTGCTACTGCTGCTGCAGCTGATGATGATGATGATGACACTGCATGGTCATCCCCTACACTCTTATGTAGCATGGTAAAATGGACATTAAATGATGATGATGATGATGGTGATGATGATGATGATGATGATGATGATGATGACACTGTGGTGCAATCATGTCTACACGCAACAGAGCCAATGAAGGAGCCTCTACACTATAGAATCTATATGGTTGCTTGACCAGCTAGAAATAGCAGTCAAATCACATCTCAGACAAACTGTACTCTATCATATTAGAAATGAAGAACATGTTGTGATATGTAGTCATAGATATACAATGCAAGAAAAGAAAAACAGTGGGGGTGGTTAAGGATGGATTGAGTTTGACCAAAGGTCTGGTGGATGAGGGCTGACCCGGAACTAAACAATAACAATATAGATTATTATTACATTTGCATATATCTAAAATACAAAAAAAAAAAATGTTACAGCATATCATGAAATATATAAGAAGATACTAGAATAATTATTATTCACACATACACATACATAGTCATACTTATATGTAGTACTATTATACATCGATATGCCAGTCAATATACTTACATATACACACACATACACATACATACTTATAAATATACATGCATTTGTAAATTTGTGTGTGTGTGAGTGTGTTATGCATATATATGAGTGTATATACATAATATATGTATATGTATACAAACACATCTCTCTTTTGTCTTTCTCTCCCCCTCTCTCTCTGTCTGTCTCTCTTCTTCTCTCACTCTACATATATGTATATGTATATGCATATATACATATTTATTTATACAACACACATGCACACACAAACGCTTACACATACACACCACATACGTATGTATATGGGATTGTATATATATATATATATATCACCTCCTGCTCCGACTCCTACTTCTTTGTACGTCTCTTCACCTCTCTTCATACTTCTCTCCACTCCCACTTCTCTTCACCCCTACTCTTTCTCTCCTCTCTCTTACTCGCTCTCACTCTCTTCTCTCGTACTCCCCCCTCTCTCACTCTTACTCTCTACACTCTTACTCTCCTACTCTTTCACTCCTCTTTCTCTCCTCTCTCTTACTCTCTCTCACTCTCTTCTCTCGTACTCCCCCCTCCCCCTCTCCCGTACTCCCCCTCTCTCACTCTTACTCTCTACACTCTTACTCTCCTACTCTCTACACTCTTACTCTCTTACTCTCTCACCCTTACTCTCTCACTCTCTTCCCCTCTCTCTCACTCTCTTTCTCTTCCTTTCTTCTTCCCCCCCATACCCCTCTTCCCTCTCTCTCACTCTCTTTCTCTTCCTCTCTTTCTCTTCCTCTCTTTCTCTTCCTCTCTTTCTCTTCCTCTCTTTCTCTTCCTCTCTTTCTCTTCCTCTCTTTCTCTTCCTCTCTTTCTCTTCCTCTCTTTCTCTTCCTCTCTTTCTCTTCCTCTCTTTCTCTTCCTCTCTTTCTCTTCCTCTCTTTCTCCCCCCATACCCACCTTCCCCTCTTTCTCCCCCCATACCCACCTTCCCCCTCTCTCAATCCCCCTTCCCTCTCTTATACCCACCCTCTCTCCTCTCTTCCTCTCCCCTCCCATACCCATCTTCCCCCTCTCTTACATCGACCTTCCCCTTCTCCCTCCTCGTCAACACCCCCTCATAAGCTCATCCCACCACACCCCAACACACTCCTACTCTACCTTCCCACTCCACCCCATCCAATTCCTTACACCCACCACCCACCCCTACCCACATAACCCTACCTCTACCCCACACTCCACCCATGCCTTCCCCACCTCCCAACACCCTCACATCACACCACACCAATACCCTTGCATCACACCACGCACACCACACCAATACCCTCGCATCACACCATGCACACACTACAACTGACCAACTACTTTCTCCCTTTCTCCCTTCCCCCATTTTCACACTACATACGTCAAGATCACCAGCAGTCTACCTCCCACACACAGCCCCTCGTTCCCGATCACCGTTCGTTATCTCCCCCTTTCTTAGCTCTCCTGAAATAAGAATTTCTAACTTCCGGTCAGTCATTGTTATGATCGGCCATTATTATGATTGACCGTTGACTGAACACTATTCAATTTTTTTTCTCCGTGTTTTTCTCCTTGTCTCCGTATTCTTTCTGTTGAAGAGCGTAGCTCGAAACGTCAAAGACTTTCCGTATTCCCGAGCGTCATACTAATATATACTTTTGTTATTTACACCACCTGTCCTCGTCTGTTGTTATTTTTTGTATATTCTCCCATATATATATATATACATTCTTTCACGTGAACTTACAGAGATCAACACACCTTGATGTACTATTAGCAGCTTTTGAGTAGGACTACACTGAAAGCTCTCTTTCATATGTTAGATACAAAGATATTTACATGTTTGCATAGTGGTATAATATGTACAGGAATTCCAGTTATCTCCAAATCTATGTTTAACAGGAAGTCTGTTGCTCAAGAGAAAACCAGCAACAGTATAATATCAACTTTTGCTGAAACAAAATCCTGTGCAGATGAAGTTTAAGACAGCACCTCCTGCTTTGAACCTAATTTGTGTAATATAATATAACTCTTTCTTTATTAACAGTATTTTTTTGCAGGAGAAAACCTGTATTTAACCCTTCTGAGATTTGAGTTATTATGATGCCTTATTTAACACCAATAAGGGTGAACCATACTCGATGACTTGAACCATACTCGATGACTGAAATCATAATTGAACCATACCCGATGACTTGAAATCGTAATTGAACCATACTCGATGACTTGAAATCGTAATTGAACCATACTCGATGACTTGAAATCGTAATTGAACCATACTCGATGATTTGAAATCGTAATTGAACAAAATTGAATCATACTCGATGACTTGAAATCGTAATTGAACCATACTCGATGACTTGAAATCGTAATTGAACCATACTCGATGATTTGAAATCGTAATTGAACAAAATTGAATCATACTCGATGACTGGTTACCGTACCAGTGGAGCACTAACAGCACTGTTGAGCATGTTCATTGCCAGAGCAGCTGTCTGGCTTCCGTGCTAGTGGCCCGTAAATAGCACCATTGGAGCATAATCGGGCACATTAGAAAATCATTCGAGCGAGGTCATTGCCAGTGCCGCTGGACTGGCTCCCGTGCAGGTCGCACGTAAAAAACACCTTTTTGAACATGGCCATTGCCAGTACTGCCTGACTGGCCCTCGTGCCGGTAGCACATAAAAGCACCCACTACACTCTCAGAGTGGTTGGCGTTAGTAAGGGCATCCAGCTATAGAAACTCTGCCAGATCAGATTGGAGCCTGGTGCAGCCTTCTGGCTTGCCAGTCCTCGGTCAAATTGTCCAACCCATGCTAGCATGGAAAGCGGACGATAAACGATGATGATGATGATGATGATGATGAAGGGTCATTTGGTGCTTTTAGCAGAGTCTTTTGTGTTGGAAGAATTTGAGCTATACTTTTGAGCTAAGAATTAATTTTCATCCTTTCATCTATCAGTCATGGTGTGGCTCCATCATTCAATGAGGAGGATTCAGCTGTTTGGTCAATTGAATAAGCATATAAGTCACTGAGCATTCAACAGATGCTTGTACCTTTAACCCTTTATCACTCAGATAACTCTGTAAAATGTTATGCTTATCTATGCACCCAGGACCTTGTGGTTGTGAAGTGAATTTCTCAACCATTCAGCTATAGAAAAGTCAATGGACATAGCTCTTTCTCTTCTAACTAAGCTATTAAAAGAAAATATGCTGATTCTAATGATATGAGGAGGCCCTTGACTGAAAAAAGAAATGAGAATGAAAAGCACAAAGGGATCACTCTGAAAAGTTAGAATCCTTCTCCTCATGGTACACAGATTTATTTTATTGAACTGATTCTTGATTCAGACCATCTTTAGCTTTCTCAGTATTTTTACTTCCCAAATGTTTATATAGAAACCCAATAATATACAAATTATTACAAATTACCTGAAATGGAATATATAATTTTATTTTGGAGCTAAATTTAAAACATTTTGATAGAAATACTCTTTTACTCTTTACTCTTTTACTTGTTTCAGTCATTTGACTGCGGCCATGCTGGACCTCAGAACTTATTCTTTGTAAGCCTAGTACTTATTCTGTCGGTCTCTTTTGCCGAACCGCTAAGTTACGGGGATGTAAACACACCAGCATCAGTTGTCAAGCGATGTTGTTGGGGACAAACACTAAAATACAAACATACATATATACATATATACAATGGGCTTCTTTCAGTTTCCGTCTACCAAATCCACTCACAAGGCTTTGGTCGGCCCGAGGCTATAGTAGAAGACACTTGCCCAAGGTGCCACGCAGTGGAACTGAACCTGGAACCATGTGGTTGGTAAGCAAGCTACTTACCACACAGCCACTCCTGTGCCATAAAATATGCTTATAATTATCACAGAAAGCATTAAAATCGTTAGAATCTTTTCTGCCTCATGGATGCAAATTTATTCCATTATCAGATCTTTAATATGCTGTAGTATATCTCCTTTGGAATCAGTCCTACAGCATTTCTGCTTGGATATAGATTTGTAGTTTAACCAACATTTCCATATTTGTTAATTTTATAGCACCAGCATTAAACCATTTATACACATAAGCAACACACCAACCAATATCATCATTGTTTAACGTCCGCTTTCCATGCTAGCATGGGTTGGACGATTTGACTGAGGACTTGCGAACCAGGTGGCTACACCAGGCTCCAATCTGATTTGGCAGAGTTTCTACAGCTGGATGCCCTTCCTAACGCCAACCATTCCGAGAGTGTAGTGGGTGCTTTTACGTGCCACCAGCATGAGGGGCAGTCAGGCGGTACTGGCAATGACCATACTCAAAGTGGTGTATTTTACGTGCCGCCTACACAGGAGCCAGTCCAGCGGCACTGGCAACGATATTCCAGATAATCATATCTTGTGGAGGGTGTGATTAAATGTTTTGGGTTTTTTATTTGTCTAGGGACAAGATACAAAAAAAGTGTCTTTGGCCATTATATGCAAGGGAGTATGACTTGTAACATGAGCCATGTTTTTAGTAATGGTCTTAAGTGTCTTTGCTGCGAAGAGCAGACATCGACATCCTGTTGGCTCTGCTTCTCTTGGCCCAGGAACACTGAGGAAGAGGCAGCTGGAGGAAAAGAGGATAATACCATTGCCTAGTCAATACTGATTTGAACTAATTACACCTGAGTGATATTAACCCATTACCTCCCATAATTCTATTAACTGGAATTTTTTTATGAAACTATGATTTCTAGCATAAAACAGCCTTAGAAACAGGCTGGAATGATCAAAATAACATTTCAAAATAACATTTTAAATAGAAATAAGTGAGATATTGGGTGAAAAATTAGCAAACCTCATTTGAATATCAGAGAAATATACCTAGTAGATATAGCAAAAAGGTTAGATATATGTAAATATTGACAGATAATTACGAAATTTGTAATTTTTAAGTGATCTCATATGAGATCACTGGTAGGTAATGGGTTAAATGAAGTGCCATACTTGAGGACATAATGTGTCACCTAGTCCAGGATTTGAACTTGCTACTGTATGATCGTCAGTACAACGTCCTGACCACTAGGGCTTGCACCTTAACTATTGACAAGACACTTGAGTCTTAATAGCATCGTTCTACTTATTGTATCTGTGCTCAAGAAATTTAAGCACAGTCCACCTTGTTATAAATCAATACACTTAATCAGCCAATAACCACGTCCATTATGAAGTAATTGATTTCATTTATCAGACTATGTGAAATAGTTATTGATTCAATAATTGATAGTATAGTACATTATATATATATATATATGTTCATTTACATGTGTGTGTGTGTGTGTATTAGTTTTATGTGAATCTGAATTTTGTGTTTGTATATATACATACTCATACACACACACATGCACACGCACACACACACACACACACACACACAAACATGTAGTGGTCAAAGGCCTAGAAGCCATAAAAATAAATGTGCACTCTTACAGGCTGGTATATAGCAGTGAATTACTTTTGAGTCATATATATATGTATATATATATATATATATATATATATATATATATATATATGTATATATATATGTATAAATATATGTGTGTGTATATAACATCCACCCCTAGGGGTCAGCCACACTTAAGTGGCAATATACTACACTTTATCGTGCAGTTACTGTTAATACTTCATTTAGAGAATTAACATTGCTTGTTTTCACCTTTTCAATATCAGTGAAGAATTTCACTGGAAAAGAAGATATAAATTTGCCAGGTTTTTGTCTCTCTCACCAAGGTCATCAGCTGTCGAACGCCGACAAAGGGAAATAACCCTGAAATCCGGATACGTTCGTGCTGCTGATCGAGGTGAGAGGGATAACTTCCCTTGGCAAACAGGACACAGTCGTGTGTTGATAAGCCAGCTGGAGGAGATGTCCTCCTGGGGCTAAAAGCAACAGTAACATCCACCCCTAGGGGTCAGCCACACTTAAGTGGCAATATACTACACTTTATCGTGCAGTTACTGTTAATACTTCATTTAGAGAATTAACATATATATATATATATATATATATATATACACATATATATATATACATATAAATATATACATAGTAGAACCAATGATTGTCCATTTTCCAGTCTGTCACCTTTTCAAAAATTCTTTCCCTTGTGTGTGAATCATTGTCCGCCTAGAGATTTGCTCATATTGGATACTGAAATTATCAAAGAATAACTGTTACACCTGTCTGGAAGTGCAGGGATGTGTGTTTGTTTGTCAGTGTGTGAGCTGCATACCTGAATAAGGTAATTACAATGTGATGAGGGAGATGACATCATTATTAATTCTAGTTTGGTGGTTTTGAAAATTTTCTAGACTAGTTCTGTAGCATGCCAACAGATGGCAGCACATTCTTGTGTGCGCCGTGAGAGTTATTAGTAATCTTCATGAGGCAGTGTGCCAAGTACATCACTGTGTTTACTTTGCAAGTTGTGAAATATGTGTTTTTGTGATCACATGTATGCTGTAGTCTGTGATAGACAGAGACAAAGTATCAACATGAAATTTTGCATTAAACTTGGGAAGTCTACTACAGAGACATTAAGCATGCTTTGGCAATGAGACAATGGGTTGTACGCAATGTTTTGAATGGAACAGGCATTTCAAAAGCAGAAGGATGTCCTTGGAAGACAATGAGTGATCTGGACAACCTACCAAAAACATCAACCCCCAAAATGTGGTATTGTGCATCAAGAATTTGTTCCTAAGGGCCATACCATTACTCTTATACTCTTTTACTTGTTTCAGTCATTTGACTGTGGCCTTTAGTCGAGCAAATCGGCCCCAGCACTCACACACACACACACACACAAATACACACATACACATATGCACCTTAATATGTACTGACTGGCCCTCGTGCCGGTGGCACGTGAAAGCACTCACTACACTCTCGGAGTGGTTGGCATTAGGAAGGGCATCCAGCTGTAGAAAGTTTGCCAGATCAGATTGAAGCCTGGTGTAGCCATCTGGTTCACCAGTCCCCAGTCATATAATCCAACCCATGCCAGCATGGAAGGCTGACGTTAAACGATGATGATGATAATGATGATGATGATGATGATGTACATACACACACATATATACACATGGTATATACACACATATACTCAAATGCTGAAAAGTTCCTGGCTTTGGGTAAAAGAAAATATGGGAGGATCAGTTAATCATGCTTTCATTCTATGCATTCTCCTCCCAGATTCACACACTCATTGCAGCAGTCCTTAAGTTTTTGCAAGCCCTGTAAAAGAACTTGGAAGGTTGGGGAATATCCTTAAAGCCCTTAAGCCAGGAATTTTTCAACACTCACTTGTATATACAAATATGCATATATAAATGGACACATGAGTGTACGAGTGTGTGTGTGTGTGTGTGTGAGTGTGTGTATGTGCATGCGTGTCTGTGTGTGCGTGTAAGTGTGTGTGTGCATGTGCACGTGTGTGTGTACATATACATATCCATATGTACAAACATGCATATATATATATAAATGCACTTGCATATAAGTATGCATACACTCATGTAAGGTATATGAATGAAATACTTAAAATAGTTAGCCATCATGATGATGATAATAATGATGATGATGACGACGACGACGATGATAACAACGATGACGATGATGGTGATGATGATGATGATGATGATGATGACGATGACGATGACGATGATGATGACGATGACGATGATGATGATGATGATGATAGTGATGATGATAACGATGATGATGATGATGACGATGATGGTGATGATGATGATGATGATGACGATGACGATGACGATGATGATGATGATGACGATGACGATGATGATGATGATGATGATAGTGATGATGATAACGATGATGATGATGATGACGATGATGGTGATGATGATGATGATGATGACGATGACGATGATGATGATGGTGATGATAGTGATGATGATAACGATGATGATGATGATGATGATAGCGATGATGAGGATGATAATGACGATGAGGATGCTGCTGCTGCTGCTGCTGATGATGATGATGATGATGATGTTGATGATGTTGGCCACATTTGATTCATTTCCTGCCAGTTAAGGACAGAAAAATATAACAAGTGTTGGTCTGATATGCTTCAACGAACATAGAAATCATGTGTTTTTGAAAACACTGTAGGTTGGACATAACAAACAGGTTCACCATAACAACAGAGTAACATCCATCCTTTATGGACACGTACATATGAACAAGTATACATATATGTACATATGTATATATCTACATCTGTCTCTCTGTCTCTCTGTCTCTCTGTCTCTCCGTAGTCAAACCGTCCAACCCATGCCAGCATGGAAAGCGGACGTTAAACGATAATGATGATGATGATGATGATACATATCTTCTGGGAAGCTGATCTCTACAACAGTGCATGAGCTTTGCTCCTTATCCAGTGGAATAATATCTGGTGTATTGTGTTTTTATTAGAATGTTCCATCAGTATCCTTTATTTTAAAAATGCAAATGCATTCACTGTTTGACATGCTTTTGGTTAGCTCTCAGGACAATTGCTTATGTGTAAAGCATCGTAGATGATTTCAATGATAATATAATGTCTGATGAGAAAGTAGACTCTTGTGGACATTTTTGGTGTTAGGAAGGGCATCCGGCTGTAGAAACTTAACCAGATCAGATTGGAGTCTGGTGCAGCCTTCTGGCTCGCCAGTCCTCAGTTAAACTGTCCAACCCATGCCAGCATGGAAAGCAGATGCTAAACGATGATGATGATGATGATATGGGTGACTTCTTTCATATCAGTAAGGTACACTTGACATTTGTATGTATGTATGTATGTATGTATGTATGTATGTATGTATGTATGTATGCATGCATGTATGTATGTGTGTGTGTGTTTGTGTGTGTGTTTGTGTGTGTGTGTGTGTGGTGTGTGTATGTATGTATGTATTGTTTAGTTTTATGTGTAGATTTCTCACCAACGAAGAAAAAGCCTGTTTCCAGCCTAGAGCTAAGGCTTCTTCATTGGAATTTTAACAACATTAACAGGGCAGCTGTACGTGTATGTGTGTAAATGTTTTGAGAGGAAGCCGACATTAAGCCCTCAAACGGTCTTGTTTCACCCCGTAAAGTTTCTCTTAGTGGGGAAGATTTGAACTTCAGTTTAGTTTGTACAAAGTTTGTAGCCTGTCAAATACTGCATCTCTCAAAACTTGGACATCTTCCATAGCATCCAAATCTTTCATTCAAATTTGAACATAACCAATCAGTGCTATTTCTTGGAATCTGCTTGTTCAGATTCCTTTGGTTTACTTGATGAACATGTTTGCAAAAACTGAAATTGGCCGGTAACGTATTTTTCTGCAATGTATGGATAATTTATCCTGATCACGCTATTTATTAGCATTATCACGCGTTTGAAAATACAAAAAAATTATTTCTCTACCATTCAATTGTATGTACATCTGTGTACACTGCAAAAGTAAACCATCAGAAATTGGATGCATTTGTTTCATCCAATCATATTGTAAACAGATCTATATTTCAAAATTTTTACAAAAACATTGAAGGCCCTTTCACTGTTATCCCTTAGCTTCCAAATATAATTGGAGCGGCTTGTGGAGTGCTTGTGGAGGACATGTGGAATCCAGATTAATACATGAATGTTTGTGTGAGCAGAATCATTTTTCAAAGTTGTTTATAGTCAATCCTATTGGTGCTGAGACATCATTCAACCTCACTTCAGCTTGGTATGCAAAAGAATTTTTAAGACTACCTCATTAAATGTTTAATTAGAAAAATGTCTGCAGTTGAAGTCATGTGGTGAGACAGGGGCATTATTTTTGAGCTGTGACCAAGCTGGGGTATTGCTGTTAGCTTTGCTACACTTTCACTGCTTGAAACCTCCTCTGATATCAGGTATTTGGTGAAGGAAGGAGTTTGATGCTGCTGCCATCATCTGTGTCTCCTGCTATGAGGTAGGCTCATCCAGAACTCTTGACATGTGTGTGTGTGTGTGTGTGTGTGTGTGTGTGTGTGTGTGTGTGTGTGTGTATGTGTGTGTGTGTGTGTGTGTGTGTTGTATGTGTGTGTGTTTCTCTCTGCTTGTTCTGATGTTGTATGACAGTTCGACACAAATATCTGTCATTCAAGTGGTGTCCTTGTTTCTAATCTTTGATGAAACTGTCTGATCATGGGGAAATATTACCTTACCTTGGAAACAGGTGAGGATTGGCAACAGAAACGGTATCTGGCTGTAAAAAAAAAAAAATCTACCTCAACAAATGATGATGGTGTCAATGATATACACAAACATTCATAAACATATATGAACATACAAACGCACTGGCAGAAACGTTAGCACATCGGGCGAAATGGTTAGCCGTATTTCGTCTGCCGCTACATTCTGAGTTCAAATTCCGCCAAGGTCAACTTTGCCTTTCATCCTTTCAGGGTCGATTAAATAAGTACCAGTTACGCACTGGGGTCGATGTAATCGACTTAATCCGTGTTTGTCTGTCCTTGTTTGTCCCCTCTGTGTGTAGCCCCTTGTGGGCAGTAAAGAAATAGCACACACACACACACACAACTATGCACATGCACACACACATGCACACACACATGCACACACACACAACTATGCACACGCATACACACACACACACACACACACACACACACACACACATAGGAGGAGCATGTTCTCTGTGTGGTAGGTAAATGTCACACACGCATACACCAAAGATAGAAATCTTCATTGTAATAATTCTGTTCTCGCAATATAATGATATAATCTGGTCATATTTTGTTTTCACATCTAATAATACACAACACACATTGACAAACATAGATTAAATCCGCTCGAAGTTAGAGTATTTATAGAAATCATTTAAAGTCTTTATGTTATGTTTATACTCCGGCTGGAGTAGTACGTTCAACATGATAGGACACCACATGACAACAACCATACCACACACAGCTTTGTATGTGTGTGTGTGTATATATATATATATATATATATATGTGTGTGTGCATGTATGTATGTATATATATATATTTATATGTGTATGTATGTGTATATATATATATATATATATATATATATATATATTTATATGTGTATGTATGTGTATATATATATATATATATATATATATATATATATATATATATATATATATATATATATATTTGTATAATACATATGTGTGTGTAAAACTATATATATATATATATTGGGATGGCGGGAGAATGAGAAAAAGGAAGAAGAAGAGATGCACCAACAACAACAAAGCTTAATGACTTCACCAAGAACACCGTTGGTGCCGATGCCAACCTAACCATAGATCAACCATGTAAAGACTTTGTAATTGGATGGAGTGGTTGCCATTGTTTCGTTTCTCTTTCATCTGGTCGAACACACATACACACGCCCATTCACAAATTTACACTCACACAAATACGCATAAGCACACACACGCACACACACATGCATGCACGTACACACACAGGCCGTTCTTTTGCTTAGATTTTGTTGTTTCATGTCATTTTATCATTTTATTTCTTTTATTTACACTTATGAGGAAACAATTTACACATCACTGAATACCATACACACTCTCTTAGACTCCCTTTATAAATATCATTTACAATTATATATATATATATATATATATATATATATATATAAATATGTGTGTGTGTATATGCGTATATATTTATATACATATATATATATGTATACATATATATATGTACATGTATATATATATATATATATATATATATATATATATATATATATATATATATATATATATGCATATATGTATGTATATATGTATATATATATATATATATATATATATATATATATATATATATATATATATATATATATATATAAATGTGCTGTGCGTGAGAAGACCCGGCAAGCCAAGTAAGATCGTTGCCAGTGCCCCTGGACTGGCTCTTGTGCGGGTGGCACATAAAAGACACCATTTCGAGCGTGGCTGTTGCCAGTATCGCCTGACTGGCCTTCGTGCAGGTGACACGTAAAAGCACCTACTACACTCTCTGAGTGGTTGGCATTAGGAAGGGCATCCAGCTGTAGAAACTCTGCCAGATCAGATTGGAGCCTGGTGTTGCCATCCGGTTTCACCAGTCCTCAGTCAAATTAGTCCAACCCATGCTAGCATGGAAAGCGGACGTTAAACGATGATGATGATGATGATGATGATGATGATGATATATTTATATATACCTCCTTCTCTCTCCCTCTCTGTCTCTCTCTCTATGTTTCTGTTTATGGGGAATAACTTCCCTTTTAATCACAAATACTTCAAACAAATACCTGTTATACAATGGTGATGTTTTTGTTTGAAACATAGCACGGAGGTAACAGAACGTATTACACTCTAATGCTTCAGCTGCTGGTTCTTTTTCCTAGACTGACACTTCATTTTATTGATTTCCAGAAGCATGAATGGCAAAGTTGACCTTGGCATGGTTTGAAACCAGAATGCTAACAGCCAGAATAAATACCACGAAGACTCTGCCAATTTGCTACCTATTGGTCTTCCAAGGTCCTTTGCAGTATTATCACCTATGTGAAAATAGTTTGATAGGCACAGACGTAGCTGTGAGGTAAGAAGCTTGCTTCCCAACCACACGGGTTCAGCTTCAGGGTTTTCCATGTGATCCATGTTCTTTCCAGGTTATGCTATTATGCTGATTAATAATGTGTCAAATGTGTCAATTAGTGGTCATCATCATCATCATGATCACAGTCGTTTAACGTCCGCTTTCCATGCTAGCATGGGTTGGACGATTTGACTGAGGACTGGTGGACCAGGAGGCGACACCAGGCTCCAATCTGATTTGGCAGAGTTTCTACAGCTGGATGCCCTTCCTAACGCCAACCACTCCGGGAGTGTAGTGGGTGCTTTTACGTGCCAACGGCATGAGGGCCGGTCAGGCAGTACTGGCAACGGCCACGCTCAAAATGGTGTATTTTATGTGCCACCTGCACAGGGCCAGTCCAGGGGCACTGGCAATGATCTCGCTCGGATGTCATACTGGCAAAGGCCATGCTCGAAATGGTGTATTACGTGTCACCTGCACAGGAACCAGTCCATCGGCACTGGCAATGATCTTGCTCGAATGTCTTTTCACGTGCCACTGGCACAAGTGCTAGGAAGGTGACGTTGCAACGATCTCGCTCGAATGTCTTTTCACGTGCCACTGGCACAAGTGCCAGGAAGGCAACGTTGATAATGTCATTGATAATTTTTTTTCCTTACATTAATGATGTCAGTGACATATATTAAAAGTCCCCTTATAGAACTATATTCATAAAAATGTAAAGAACTATATTATCACCCTCAAATTTGAGAAACAAACACTTATGTCTTTTTTCTTTTAAAACTTAATTGCATGAGATTGATACCGTGGAATTCCTCGAAGTGAGCTCTATCATTTATGCTTAATTAAAATATAGTTTGGTGCTAAGTAGCTTGCTTACCAACTACATGGTTCTGGGTTCAGTCCCACTGCATGGCACCTTGGGCAAGTGTCTTCTACTATAGCCTTGGGCTGACCAAAGCCTTGTGAGTGGATTTGGTAGACAGAAACTGAAAGAAGCCTGTCATATATATATGTATATATATATATATGTATGTATGTATGTGTATATGTTTGTGTCTGTGTTTGTCCCCCCAACATCACTTGACAACCGATGCTGGTGCGTTTACGTCCCTGTTACTTAGCGGTTAAACACACACACACACACATGTATGCATATACACACACACACACATGTACGCATATACACACATGCATACATATGAGTGCATACATATACCAACTGAATATAAGGTTTGTTAAGAAAGCATTCAGTTGATGCCTACATCCACTGATGTTGATGCTGATAAATACCATAGCGACAACAAACGCCCACTCATCCAGAAATAACAACAACGATTGCAACATTTACAAGGTCTTCATAAAGAAGTATCTGATATAATACTTTTATTATTAATATCCTTTCCTCCTCAAGGCACAAGGCCCGAAATATTTTGGGGAGTGGGGGGGGGGGGCAGTCGATTAGATCGACCCCAGTATGCAACTGGTACTTAATTTATTGACTCAGAATGTATGAAAGCAAAGTCGACCTCAGTGGAATTTGAACTCAGAACGTAGCGATGGTTGAAATACCTCTAAGTATTTTGCCTGGTGTGCTAACGTTTCTTCCAGCTCAGCACCTTTCAAAACATATTCCTTTCTACTCTAAGTACAATGCCCGAAATTTCTGGGGAGGGAGCCAGTTGATTAGATTGACCCCAGTGGTGCTTAATTTATCGACCCTGAAAAGATGAAAAGTAAAGTCGACCTCAGCGGAATTTGAACTCAGAATGTAAAGTCAGATAAAATACTGCGAAGCATTTCGCCCGACGTGCTAATGTTTCTTATTTTTTTATTGCCCACAAGGGGCTAAACATAGAGGAGACAAACAAGGACAGACAAAGGGATTAAGTCAATTACATCGACCCCAGTGCGTAACTGGTACTTAATTTATCGACCCCGAAAGGATGAAAGGCAAAGTCGACCTTGGCGGAATTTGAACTCAGAATGTAGCGGCAGACAAAATACCGCTAAGCATTTCACCCGGCGTGCTAACGTTTCTACCAGTTCGCCACCTTTCAAAAGATATTCTTTTCTACTCTAGCCACAAGGCCCGAAATTTTTGGGAAGGGAGTCAGTCGATTAGATTATCCCCAGTGGTGCTTAATTTATCGACCCCGAAAGGAAGAAAGGCAAAGCCAACTTCGGTAGAATTTGAACTCAGAACGTAAAGGCATATGAAATACTGCTATGCACTTTGCCTGGCATGCTAACAGTTCTGCCAACTCACAATCTTACACTTATTACTAATATTAATGATATACAACTAATATTTTCTGAGTTCAAATTTCGCTGAGGTCGACTTTGCCTTTCATGCTTTCGGGGTCAATAAATTAAGTACCAGTTGCATACTGGGGTCGATCTAATCAACTGACTCCCTCCACCAAAATTTCAGGCCTTGTGCCTAGAACAGAAAAGAATATACAACTAATATTAATTATAAGGTTATCATGTCCCTCAAAGGATTCTGTAAACTACGAAACAAATGGTAGTCTGAAGGAGCAAAGTTGGGAGAAAAAGGTGGATGAGGAATTTTTTCCCAACCAAGCTCTTCGATCTTCTGTGATGTGATATTTGCAGTGTGGGATCGTGCATTGTCCTGATGAAACATCACTCCTTTTCGATTCACTGAAGCGTGTCTTTTTTTCTTCAAAGCTTGGTTCAAACGCTCCAATTGCTGACAGTAGACGTGAGCATTGATTGTTGCATTAGGTGGTAACAATTTAAAGTGAATTACTCTTTTGCAATCCCACCAGATAGAGAGAAGAACCTTTTTCCCATGAAGTTCCCTTCTCGGTTGTGATTGAGCTTTTTTCCTTTTACCAAGCCACTGTTTACGAGGTTGAACATTTCGATAGAAGATCCATTTTTCATCACCAGTTACAAGTCTATCCAAAAAGGGTGAAATGAGTTCGCGAGAATGGAGAGAAGAACAGATGTCAGCTTGGGATTTGCAGTTACTTTCGGACAATTCATGAGGCACCTATTTTCCAAGTTTAGGAACCTTTCCAAGTTGTTGAAGACGATGATGAACAGTTGTATGGTT